>NC_058412.1:27798722-28054283 GCF_002201575.2 Neomonachus schauinslandi | reverse complement strand
ATATATATATATATATATATATATATATATATATATATATATATATACATATATACCACATCTTCTTTATCCATTCATCTGTTGATGGACAGCTAGGCTCTTTCCATAGTTTGGCTATTGTGGACATTGCTGCTATAAACATTGGGGTGCATGTATCCCTTCGGATCACTATATTTGTATCTTTGGGGTAAATACCCAGTAGTGCAATTGCTGGGTTGTAGGGTAGCTCTATTTTCAACTTTTTGAGGAACCTCCATGCTGTTTTCCAGAGTGGCTGCACCAGCTTGCATTCCCACCAACAGTGCAGGAGGGTTACCCTTTCTCCGCATCCTCGCCACTATCTGTTGTTTCCTGACTTGTTAATTTTAGCCATTCTGACTGGTGTGAGGTGGTATCTCATTGAGGTTTTGATTTGTATTTTCCTGATGCTGAGTGATATTGAGCACTTTTTCATGTGCCTGTTGGCCATTTGGATGTCTTCTTTGCAGAAATGTCTGTTCATGTCTTCTGCCCATTTCTTGATTGGATTATTTGTTCTTTGGGTGTTGAATTTCATAAGTTCTTTATAGATTTTGGATACTAGCCCTTTATCTGATGTCATTTGCAAATATCTTCCCCCATTCTGTCGGTTGTCTTTTGGTTTTGTTGACTGTTTCCTTTGCTGTGCAAAAGCTTTTTATCTTGATGTAGTCCCAATCATTTTTGCCCTTGCTTCCCTCGTCTTTGGTGATGTTTCTAGGAAGAAGTTGCTGCGGCTGAGGTCAAAGAGGTTGCTGCCTGTGTTCTCCTCTATGATTTTGATGGATTCCTGACTCACATTTAGGTCTTTCAACCATTTTGAGTCTATTTTTGTGTGTGGTGTAAGGAAATGGTCCAGTTTCATTCTTCTGCATGTGGCCATCAAATTTTCCCAACACCATTTATTGAAGAGACTGTCTTTTTTCCATTGGACATTCTTTCCTGCTTTGTCGAAGATTAGTTGACCATAGAGTTGAGAGTCCATTTCTGGGCTCTCTATTCTGTTCCTTTGATCTATGTGTCTGTTTTGTGCCATACTGCCTTGATGATTATAGCTTTGTAATAGAGCTTGAAGTCCGGATTTGTGATGCCACCAGCTTTGTTTTGCTTTTTCAACATTCCTCTGGCTATTCAGGGTCTTTCCTGGTTCCATAAAATTTTAGGATTATTTGTTCCATTTCTTTGAAAAAGGTGGATGGTATTTTGATAGGGACTGCATTAAATGTGTAGATTGCTCTAGGTAGCATTGACATTTTCACAATATTTGTTCTTGCAATCCATGAGCATGGAACGTTTTTCCATTTCTTTGTGTCTTCCTCAATTTCATTCATGAGTATTCTAGAGTTTTCTGAGTACAGATTCTTTGCCTCTTTGGTTAGATTTATTCCTAGGTATCTTATGGTTTTGGGTGCAATTGTAAATGGGATCGACTCCTTAATTTCTCTTTCTTCTGTCTTGTTGTTGGTGTATAGGAATGCCACTGATTTCTGTGCATTGATTTTATATCCTGCCACTTGACTGAATTCCTGTATGAGTTCTAGCAGTTTTGGGGTGGAGTCTTTAGGGTTTTCCACATAAAGTATCATATCATGTGCAAACAGTGAGAGTTTGACTTCTTCTTCACTGATTCAGATGTCTTTTATTTCTTTCTGTTGTCTGATTGCTGTGGCTAGGACTTCTAATACTATGTTGAATAGCAGTGGTGATAGTGGACATCCCTGCCATGTTCCTGACCTTAGGGGAAAAGCTCTCAGTTTTTCCCCATTGAGAATGATATTCGCTGTGGGTTTTTCATAGATGGCTTTTATGATATTGAGGTATGTACCCTTTATCCCTACACTGTGAAGAGTTTTAATCAAGAAAGGATACTGTACTTTGTGAAATGCTTTTTCTGCATCTATTTAGAGGATCATATGTTTCCTGTTCTTTCTTTTATTAATGTATTGTATCACATTGATTAATTTGCAGATGTTGAACCAAACTTGCAGTCCAGGAATAAATCCCCCTTGGTTGTGGTGAATAATACTTTTAATGTACTGTTGATCCTATTGGCTAGTACTTTGGTGAGAATTTTTGTATCCATGTTTATCAGGGATATTGGTCTGTAATTCTCCTTTTTGGTGGGGTCTTTGTCTGGTTTTGGGATCAAGGTAATGCTGGCCTCATAAAATGAGTTTGGAAGTTTTCCTTCCATTTCTATTTTTTGAAACAGTTTCAGAAGAATAGGTATTAATTATTCTTTAAATATTAGGTAGAGGGCACCTGGGTGGCTCAGTCATTAAGCGTCTGCCTTCGGCTCAGGTCATGATCCCAGGGTCCTAGGATTGAGTCCCACATCAGGCTCCCAGCTCGGCAGGAAGCCTGCTTCTCCCTCTCCCACTCCCCCTGCTTGTGTTCCTGCTCTCGCTATCTCTCTGTCAAATAAAAAAATAAAATCTAAAAAATAAATAAATAAATAAATAAATAAATAAATAAATAAATAAATATTAGGTAGAATTCCCCTGGGAAGCCATCTGGCCCTGGGCTCTTGTTTGTTGGGAGATGTTTGATTACTGCTTCAATTTCCTTAGTGGTTATAGGTCTGTTCAGGTTTTCTATTTCTTCCAGCTTCAGTTTGGTGGTTTATACATCTCTAGGAATGCATCCATTTCTTCCAGATTATCTAATTTGCTGGCATATAGTTGCTCATAATATGTTCTTATAATTGTTTGTATTTCTTTGGTGTTGGTTGTGATCTCTCCTCTTTCATTCATGATTTTATTTATTCATTTCTCTTTTCTTTTTGATAAGTCTGGCCAGGGGTTTATCAATCTTGTTAATTCTTTCAAAGAACCAGCTCCTAGTTTTGTTGATCTGTTCTACTGTTCTGGTGTTTCTATTTCATTGATTTCTGCTCTGATCTTTGTTATTTCTCTTCTCCTACTGGGCTCAGGCTTTATTTGCTGTTCTTTCTCCAGCTCCTTTAGGTGTAGGGTTAGGTTGTGTATTTGAGACCTTTCTGGTTTCTTGAGAAAGGCTTGTATTGCTATATACTTTCCTCTTAGGACTGCCTTTGCTGCATCCCAAACATTTTGAACAGTTGTGTTTTCATTTTCATTTTTTTCCATGAATTTTTTTAATTCTTCTTTAATTTCCTGGTTGACCCATTCATTCTTTAGTAGGATGCTCTTTAGCCTCCATGTATTTGAGTTCTTTCTGACTCTCCTCTTGTGATTGAGTTCTAGTTTCAAAGCATTGTGGTCTGAAAATATGCAGGGAATGATCCCCATCTTTTGGTACTGGTTGAGACCTGATATGTGACCTAGGATGTGATCTATTCTGGAGAATGTTCCATGGGCACTAGAGAAGAATGTGTATTCTGTTGCTTTGGGATGGAATGTTCTGAATATATCTGTGAAGTCCATTTGGTCCAGTGTGTCATTTAAAGTCTTTATTTCCTTCTTGATCTTTTGCTTAGATGAACTGTCCATTTCAGCGGGGGTGGGTGTTAAAGTCCCCTACTATTATTGTATTGTTGTTGATATGTTTCTTTGCTTTTGTTATTATTTGGCTTATATAATTGGCTACTCCCATGTTAGGAGCATAGATATTTACAATTGTTGGATCTTCTTATTGGATAGGCCCTTTAAGTAGGATATAGTGTCCTTTGTCATCTCTTATTATAGTCTTTGGTTTAAAATCTAATTTGTCTGATATAAGGATTGCCACCCCAGCTTTCTTTTGGTGTCCATTAGCATGATAAATGGTTTTCCACCCCCTCACTTTCAATATGAAGGTTTCTTTGTGTCTAAAATGAGTCTCTTGCAGACAGCCTATCGATGGGTCTTGTTTTTTTATCCAATCTGATAGCCTGTGTCTTTTGATTGGGGCATTTAGCCCATTTACATTCAGGGTAACTATTGAAAGATATGAATTTAGTGCCATTGTATTACCTGTAAGGTGACTGTTACTGTATATTGTCTGTGTTCCTTTCTGGTCTATGTTACTTTTAGGCTCTCTCTTTGCTTAGAGGACCCCTTTCAAGATTTCTTGTAGGGCTGGTTTGGTGTTTGTAAATTCCTTTAGTTTTTGTTTGTCCTGGAAGCTTTGTATCTCTTCTTCTATTTTCAATGACAGCCTACCTGGATATAGTATTCTTGGCTGCATATTTTTCTCATTTAGTGCTCTGAATATATCCTGCCAGTCCTTTCTGGCCTGCCAGGTCTCTGTCGATAGGTCTGTTGTCATTCTAATGTTTCTACCATTGTAGGTTACAGACCTCTTGTCCCAAGCTGCTTTCAGGATTTTATGTTTGTCTCTGAGACTCCTAAGTTTTACTATTAGATGTCAGGGTGTTGACCTATTTTTATTGATTTTGAGGAGGTTCTCTGTGCCTCCTGGATTTTCATGCCTGTTTCCTTCCCCAAATTAGGGAAGTTCTCTGCTATAATTTGCCCCATATACCTTCTGCCCCCCTCTCTCTTTCTTCTTCTTCTGGGAAACCAATTATTCTAATATTGTTTCATCTTATGGTATCACTTATCTCTCGAATTCTGCCCTCGTGATCCAGTAGTTGTTTATCTCTCTTTTTCTCAGCTTTATTTTCCATCATTTGGTCTTCTATATCACCGATTCTCTCTTCTGCCTCATTTATCCTAGCAGTTAGCGCCCCTATTTTTTATTGCACCTCATTAATAGCCTTCTTGATTTTGACTTGGTTAGATATTAGTTCTTTTATTTATCCAGAAAGGGTTTCTCTAGTATATTCCATGCTTGTTTCAAGCCCTGATAGTATCTTTATAATCATCATTCTGAACTCTAGTTCTGGCACCTTATTAATGTCCATACTGGTTAGTTCCCTGGCAGTCGGTACTGCCTCTTGTTCTTTCTTTGAGGTGAGTTTTTTCTGTCTTGTCATTTTGTCCAGAGGAGAATAGATGAATGAGAGAACAAAATGCTAACAGGGTAACAACAACCCCAGAAAAACATACACTAAAGAAATCAGAAGAGACCTGAAACTGGGGAGAAAAGAAAGGGAAAGAAAGAAAGAAAGAAAAAGAATATGATCAAATATGATCAGGCTGGTGAATAGGAGTGCCACACACTAGATTTTGGGCATATTTTGGTCAGTTAGGAGACACTGCCTCCCAAAATTTTAAAGAAAGAAAAACTTGTATATGTACAAAAATAAGGGTAAATACAATGAAGGGATGGAATATGATTGTAAAGATGAAAATTATAAAAGATTTTTATAAAAGGAATTGAAAAGATAAGAAGTTGGTTGAAAAAAGAAAGAAGAGAAATTAAAAAAAAAAGAAGGAAGAATGTGATTAGGCAGGAGACTAGAACAAAGCCATACATTAGAGATTTAGGATATATTTTGGTCTCTTAGAAGAAACTGTATCCCAAAATTTTAAAGAGAGAACAACTTGTATATATACCAAAAATAAGGTTAACTATAATGAAGGGATAGAATATTACTCTAAAAATGAAAAATAAAAAAGATTTTTAAAAAAGGGATTTATAAGATGTTGGTTGAAAAAGGGAAAAAGAAAAATTCAAAAAGAAAATAGAAAAAGAAAAAAAAGAAAATTAAAAAATTAACTTTGAAAGACTAAAGAATCATGGTAAAAAAGCCATGAATTCTATGTGCAGTATTCCCCTAGTGCTGTAGTTCTGCCGTTCTCATTGATCGGTAAACTTGGTCTTGGCTGGCTGTTCTTACTGATCTTCTGGGGGAGGGGCCTGTTGCCATGGTTCCCAAATGTCTTTGCCAGAGGCGGAATTGCCCCACCCTTGCCGGTCCCGGCTAAGTTATCCGCTGGGGTTTGCTTTCAGGAGCTTTTGTTCCCTGCAATCTTTCCATACAGCTTTGGAAGATGAGAGTGAAAATGGCGGCCTCCCAATCTCTACCCTGGAGGAGCCGAGAGCTTGGGGCCCCACTCCTCAGTGAGCCCCAGAGAAAAGCAGTCAATCACTCCAGTCTCCCCGGTCTCCGGCCACACTCTGTGCTCACCCGGCCTGTGACTGAGCATTTCTTTCTCTGGCACATGACCCCATGTGGAGTCTCCAAACCCAGCAGATTACTGCGATGCACTCCCACACCACTCCTCCTGGGGAGGAAGGAGAGTCTCCCTGGATCTGCTGCTTGTTGGGTCCCTGCTGGAAGAGCAGTGGCCCGACTGTGCTGCGGATCACGGTTTATGGCAACCCAGAGCTGAGTGCCCGTGCCATGGCTCCGTCTCTGCAGCCGGCTTCCCTGCTCTGATACCTGGGAGCTCTGCCACACTCAGGCACCCCCAGTCTTTCTGTGACCCCGAGAGTCCTGAGACCACATTGTCCTAGCAAGGGTTCCACCTCCCACTTAGCCACTGGAGCGATGTCCCTCAGTGGAGCAGACTTCTAAAAGTTCTGATTTTGTGCTCCAGTGCTCTATCACTTGCCAGTAGCGGCTGAGGGAGGCTCCCTCCTCCCTCTGCCCCCCCCCGCAGTCTATCCTCCTGAGTATCCCCTCGGATTCACTTCTCCACACGTCCTACCTTCCAGAAAGTGGTCACTTTCCTGTTCAGAGAGCTGCTGCTATTCTTTTCTTTGATCTCCTGTTGAGTTCGTAGGTGTTCAGAATGGTTTGAGCCCTGTCCATGTGAATTCCTGGGACCAGATGAAATTTAGGTCCCCTACTCCTCCTCCATCTTGCTCCCCCTCTTGTCTTTAATTGAAAATCTCTAGCATCCAAATATAAAAAAGCAAAAACAAATAAACAAACACAACTTCTCAATACATTAAAACACCTGAAGAACTGTAAAGATAGGGGCGCCTGGGTGGCTCAGTGTGTTAGGTGTCTGCCTTCTGCCTTTGGCTCAGATCATGATCCTGGGGTCCTGAGATTGGGCCCTGCATTGGAGTCCCTGCTCAGTGGAGAGCCTACTTCTCCCCCTCCCTCTGCCCCCCCCCACGCTCTCTCTCTCTCTCTCATGCTCACTGTATCTTAAATAAATCAATAAAATCTTTAAAAAAGAACTCTAAAAGAGAAATTAAATTAAATCCCTAAAGAACCCCTAAAGAGAACTGGTTTTACTATGGTAAACCTTATACTTAATTCCAGTGAAACTATTGATATGCTTATTTATTTAATTTATTTTTTTTAAAGATTTTATTTATTTATCTGACAGAGAGAGACACAGCGAGAGAGAGAACACAAGCAGGGGGAGTGGGAGAGAGAGAGGCAGGCTTCCCGCCGAGCAGGGAACCTGATGTGGGGCTCAATCCCAGGACTCTGGGATTGTGACCTGAGCCGAAGGCAGACGCTTAACAACTGAGCCACCCAGGTGCCCCTAATATGCTTATTTTTCTGCTTATTAGATTACTTGATTTAAAAGGCAGAAATTGAGGTGCCTGGGTGGCTCATTCAGTTAAGTGTCTGACTCTTGGTTTCAGCTTTGGTCATGATCTCAGGGTGTCCCAGATGGAGCCTTGTGTAGGACTTCTGCTCAGTGTGGAGTCTGAGATTCTCTCTCTCTCCCCCCTACCTCTCTCCCTGCTTGTACTCTCTCTCTAAATAAATAAATAAAATCTTGAAAAATTTAATGAACAAAGGCAGAAATCTCACATCACAGTAGGATAGTGATGAAACAATTATACAGTCTTCGCTATTAACTTTTGTCAGGGAATCTTTAATTACTATCCTATGGAGGAGACTTTCTGATTTAAAAGGAAGGGGAAGTCACCCATCTTCTCACTGTTAACTGAATGATGAAAACCTGAGGACAACTTTATTGGAAAATATCAAGACTAAGATGCAGAAATAATTGGGGAGAACAGATTGGTATCAGATTTCCTCAGATATTTTGATAACCTATCTGATGAGATGTTAGAGACCAAGAATGGGATAGCCTATGATGTTCGATCAAAGAGAACTTTTACTAGAGGCACCTGGCTGACTCAGTTAGTGGAGCATGTGACTCGATCTCAGGGTTGTGAGTTTGAACCCCATGTTGGGTATAGAGATTACTTTAAAAAATAAAAAAAATCAGGGCTCCTGGGTGGCTCAGTCGTTAAGCACCTGCCTTTGGCTCAGGTCATGACCCCAGGGTCCTGGGATCGAGCCCCGCATCGGGCTCCCTGCTCAGCGGGAAGTCTGCTTCTCTCTCTCCCACTTCCCCTGTTTGTGTTCCCTCTCTCTCTGTGTCTCTCTGTGTCAAATAAATAAATAAAATCTTTAATAAAATAAAATAAAAATAAAAATAAAAAATAACAAAACAAAGAGGACCTTTATAAGATCTTTTATGAGAGGAAGAATCTTCATTCTTGTCTATACAATAATAATAGAAAGTGACTATTTCAAGTATATAAAGCCATTTTTTGAAAGATAGAAGTACCAGTATGGGAATAAATAGTCAGTTAGCCTGTATCATGGGTGGATTAGGTTAATTTTGGCATTAATTGATTACGTATTTTTATTATAACATATTTTATATAAATGATGGAGTTATCCCTTTCTCTATTTGGAACTCATCTTATTACATGGGTCTCTAAATCTCTTTCACATATGAATCCCACGTATTTAACAGCTACACATTGTTCTAGTCTCTGGTCTTCTCTAACTCCCAGACTACGGTAGGTTTCCCCTGTCTATATATTAGTAGCAACTTATCTTTTCTGTTCATAGTTTTTAGCATAGTTATTATTTTATACTCAGTTACGTGAACATTTGTTTGCTGTTTGTCTCTAACCATAAAACTAAACTCTCAGTATTGGAGATCGTCAAACACTGATGTCTAAGAACACTCAATTTCAGGGCATGTTCTGGTCCCCTTATCTCTGACAACCATATCAAAACCTTTTAACTCTCAATGCCTATTCAGATTTGCAATACAGAACCAAATGAGTTCCACAGAGGAGACTAGGCAAATTTCCATGCTGTCGAGGCATTGCTAAGATTATTTTGAAACTTCAAAATTTGAAGACATTATCCCATTGTCTCTCACATGTATTGTTGCTGATGAGAATTTTAATTTCTGTTCCTTTGTAAGTGATCTCTTTTTTCCTTCATGCAATTCTGGATATTCTTGATGATCCACAGTTCAGTTGTGGATTTATTTTACTCATATTTGGGACTGAATGTAATATTTTTTAAATCAGAAAATATTTTTTTGATAAATTTGTCTCATTCTTTGTCTCTGTTCTGTATTTATAATAGGAATATACTGGTGTTTCTGAAACTAATCCTGTGTTTCTTAAACTTTCTTTTATGTTTTCCAATTCTAAATGTACTTGTTTTAAATTCTCTGAAATTTCCTCAACTTATATACACTATTATTATATTGGCCTTCAAACTTGTTTGTTCTGTGGTCTTCAACTTTTTAAGTAAAATGTTTAAATCTAGACAAGAACTTTTTTAAAATGCAATTTTTTCAGCCTCTTCATATTTAATAGATGTGCCATCATTTCTGTCTTTTCTTTTCTTTTTTTTAGAGATAGTATGTGAGGGGGGAGAGGCAAAGGGAGAGATAAAGAGAATCTTTGTTTTAAAGATTTATTTATTTGAGAGAGAGAGAGAGAAAGAAAGAGGGAGTGAACAAGCGTGGGGAGTGGCAGAGGGAGAGGGAGAGAATCTCAAGCAGACTCCGCATTGAGCCCAGAGCTTGACACAGGGCTTGATCCCATGACCCTGAGATCATGACCTGAGCCAAAACCAAGAGTCTGACGCTTAACTGACTGAACCACCCAGGTGCCCTGATGTGCATCATTTCCAATAGTACTAAGCACTAATATATAATGACTCATTATGTTGTACCAGGCACTATTCTAAGTGCTTCAATTATTAAATCTCACACTAACTCCATGAGTTATCTTATTTTCCAGGTCAAGAAACTTAGGGGAAGAGGATTAAGTAACATGTCTAAGGTCACATAGTGAATAATCTTAAGATATCTACTTTATTTTCAAAATTACCTAATCTTGCTTCATAATCTTCCCCTTTTTATTTTAAGGATGTCACTAATCCCTTTACTTCTTTACACATATCAAATATGTATTTTAAAGACCCTCTCAAGTTACTCTAATTCCCAGTCATATATCCTCCTAGTTATTCAACTTATAGTTGTCTTCCTTAGCATTGAACTTTCTCATATGCCCATTGGTTACACATATCTATGGTCAGAGTTCAAATTCCATGGACTTGGATCTCAGGAGTCTTACATGGGTGGTCTGTGTAGGTGCCTTCTAGAGCACAGTCACCTGGTTGCCACAGTGCCGGTTACCTCTGACTCTTTTCTACTTGGTTCACCAATTCTGAAGTAGATTGTATGTGAAACTTTCAGACTTAGGGCTTTTGTACTATACAGTTTGCACAAAGTTGATCCTCAAAACTGTATTTTATGCTCAGAGTTTCAGGTATTCATGACTTCATTTCTCCTACTTCCAGAATACAACTCTAGACCAGCATTTATATATGAGGTCATAATTTCCTGAAATCCAGCTTCAGACTGGGATCCTTTTTCCTACTGCTTAATGTATACAGTCCCTTACTCTCCCTTCATAGCTCTTTCTCCTTTAACTTACAAGTTATATATCT
Organism: Neomonachus schauinslandi; assembly: GCF_002201575.2. Classification (NCBI taxonomy): domain Eukaryota; kingdom Metazoa; phylum Chordata; class Mammalia; order Carnivora; family Phocidae; genus Neomonachus; species Neomonachus schauinslandi. The sequence goes on along the minus strand of NC_058412.1, from coordinate 28,043,710 downwards.
GGTTATAGTATCTTATGGGTTGCTCAACTTTGATTCCTGGTTAGCAAAAATGGTTATGAGGTCATTTTTACTGTTGTTGTTGTTTTGTTTTTAGGGCACTTAGGGATTTCCCTTCCATGTGTGTGGTTTCAGACATACATTTTTGATATTTTAAATATACATTATCCATCATTTTTTATGATTTGGACCAGGAAAACACTTTCCATTCTGTTCAATCCAACATGTTGGTCAGAAACCCATCCTTTTAAATTTAAATCTATTGCACAGTAAATCTTCTCTAAGAACAGATTGCCAAAACTTTCCTGAGTAAATGGCTATGGCTGTAAGCCTTTGTCATCTGTGTCATTTCTCTTGACACTGAGAGAAAAGTTATATTTATTCCTAATATAGGAATGGATTGCTTTTTTTTCTTTGTTAATTCAGTTCTTTTTTTTTTTTTAAATTATGTTCAGTTAGCCGGGATATAATACATCATAAGTTTTTGTTGTAGTGTTCAATGATTCATTAGTTGCATATAACACCCAGTGCTCATCCCGACTTGTGCCCTCCTTAATGCCCATCACCCGTTTACCCCATCTCCCCCCCCCCCTCCCTTCTGTAATGCTGTTTGGTTCCCGGAGTCCAGAGTCTTTCATGGTTTGTCTCCCTCTTTGATTTCTTCCCATTCAGTTTTCCTTCCCTTCCCCTGTGGTCCTCTGCACTATCCTTCTATTCCACATGAGTGAAACCATATGATAATTGTCTTTCTCTGCATGACTTATTTCACTTAGCATAATCCCCTCTAGGTCCATCCATGTCAATGAGAATGGTGGGTATTCATCCTTTATAATGGCTGAGTAATATTCCATTGTATGTTTGGACCACACCTTCTTTATCCATTTGTCTGTTGTAGGGCATCTTGGTTCCTTCCACAGTTTGGCTATTGTGGACATTGCTATGAACATTGGGGTGCATGTGCCACTTCTTTTTTACTACATCTGTATCTTTGGGGTAAATACCTAGTACTGCAATTGCTGGGTCATAGGGTAACTCTATTTTTAACATCTTGAGGAACCTCCATACTGTTTTCCAGAGTGGCTATACCTGCTTGCGTTCCCACCAACAGTGTAAGAGGGATCCCCTTTCTCCACAACCTCACCAACACTTGTTGTTTCCTGTTTTGTTAATTTTTGCCATTTTAACTGGTGTAAGGTGGTATCTCATTGTAGTTTTGATTTGTATTTCCCTGATGGCTAGTGATGTTGAACATTATTTCATGTGTCTGTTAGCCATTTGTATGTCTTCTTTGGAGAAGTGTCTGTTATGTCTTCTGCCCATTTCTTGACTGGATTATTTGTTTTTTGGGTGTTGAGTTGATAAGTTCTTTATGGATCTTGGATATCAGCCCTTTATCTGAAATGTCATTTACAAATATCTTCTCCCATTCTGTGGATTGCCTCTTAGTTTTGTTGACTGTTTCCTTTGCTATGCAAAAGCTTTTTATCTTGATGAAATCCCAAAAGTTCATTTTTGCTTTTGTTTCCCTTGCTGTTAGAGACATGTCTTGAAAGAAGTTGCTGTGGCCAGTGTCAAAGAGGTTACTGCCTATGTTATCCTCTGGGATTTTGATGGATTCCTATCTCACGTTGAAGTCTTTCATTTTGAGTTTATCTTTGTGTATGGTGTAAGAGAATGGTCTAGTTACATTCTTCTGCATGTGGTGCCCAGCACCATTTATTGAAGAGACTGTCTTTTTTCCATTGGATGTTCTTTCCTGCTTTGTCGAAGATTAGTTGACCATAGAGTTGAGGGTCCATTTCAATTCTAAGAAGAAATCAATTACATCTCATCATAAACAATGGGAAAACACAAAGCAATTGTTTGCGATTTTACTGTGTCATAAAGATATGAATATATTCTTTAAAATTTGTTTTATTCTCCATTGACTTGAACAGTATGGATTCAGGCAGGATGTATTCACAGAAGGGCACCACAAAATGAGTGGCTTTTAGTAAAATATGAGAAGAGAATATTTATCTATTAAAAATTCTATGTGTGTCCATTGAGTAAGAGAACTTTCTGTATGCCAGTGTATCTGAGCCTTGGACATCAGAAAATATTTCCAGCAGTCATATCATGGCAAAGAAAAAGAAAATTCAGCCAAGTCATTCTCTTTAATGCAGTTTCCCCTTATTCCCATCAGCAATTTGTCAAATATGTTACGTGTAGAATTAAATAGAATAAAGGATATTCTCAATTGATCTCTTTGATTAACAACCCTATTAGTAGAGCAGGAAGAAATGACAGGGCAAGGTATCCTCTTTTAAATCACCTTTGAATGTTGAGATGCTTCTTCAGTGGCCAAAGCCTGGCAATATTATAGTATTTCAAACTTCCAAGTCTCAAAATAAACCTTTAAATTATTTTGTGCCAATTAAAGATTCATTTCATGTTAAGACTCCTATTTAAAAAAAACAAAAACAAAAACAAAAGGAATAATATTAAAACATTCCTCAACTAAGTGTTGTACTTCAACAAGTCCTTGAATGAGAAGTAAAAAAACTTTCTCCACTGGATTTATTTGCATGTTCAGTGTTATGACAGGTGTAGAGAAAATTTGGAACTGGTAAATCATCAATTTAATTTGACAAACACTTATTTAATGGGAACTCTGCGCCAGGCATCCTGATAAAATCTCTAAATGAATAAGATGCAGTCTGTGCTTTGGAAGAGCTCCCCTGCTTATGGGATGAGATATATGTATAAGCAATTAACTTTAAAACAATGTACTAAGTGTTATAATAGCACATTATAAAAATGCTCTTGGAACAGAATTGAAGAATTAATTAGGCCCATTTTAGGGAGGTCGAGGTCTAATCAGTAAAGCATATTAGGATCACTTGAGGAGGGACTGGTTAAATTTTAGCTATGGTTCTAAATATTCTGGTACTTCTCTTGTGAGGTGGGGGAGGAGATGCTGTACTTCTCCTACTAGTGAAAAAAACTCCCCATGGTCACAATGATTTGATGTAACTTATGGGAGTAACTTAAATCACTCAGATATATTAAAGATCCTCCCCCAAATAATTAACTATGACTAGCTTATTTTCTCAATATGGGAAAAGCAGAAACCTGGGGTGAAAAAGCGAGTCAAATGCATGCAGAAAACCATGGGACACTTAAATGCACCTGCCCTTGTAATTAATTCATTTATTCGACACTTATTATTGTGGTATTGAATTAATTTCCTGCTTCATTCAAGTATGCTCACATGCCAATTCATACATGAAAACTTTCTTGATCTAATACAAAACAACATTCTTCTTCACTCTTTATTACCTTATTCTGCATTGTTTTTAGCACTACCTGACATCCTTTTATTTATCTCCTTGCTTATTACACATTTCCTTCCTCCTAGAATATAAGCTCCTTGAGACCAGAAATTTAATTTGTTTTGTCCACTGCTTTATTTCCAAAGCCTCAAACAATGCCTGTACATGATAGGAACTCATTGTACATTTGCAGAATGACTGACTGACTTATAAATTAACTATATTACAGAGTACCTAGTACATGCCAGTTATTATGCTATTGTTGTGAAGTCAAAGATGATGATATCTTGATTTGTAAAAGAGATTCTTTAGATGGGGACCCTAGATACAAATAAGTAAGTGGAATGTAGGATGGAAACTGGTAACACACAGTGCTTTGAGTGTTCAGTGGAGGAAATGACCACTAAGCCAAGGAAAGTTGAGAAGATCCCCAAAGAACAATTTATAGTGAGACTTGATCAATGAGGAAGACTAATATGTGAAAAAGCATAGTCATGGCAACAGAGGGAGAACATATGAAAGTTCTTTAAAAAGACTGATGGGATGCCTGGGTGGCTCAGTCAGTTGAGCATCTGCCTTCTGGCCATGATCCCAGGGTCCTAGGATCGAGCCCCGCATCGGGCTCCTTGCTCGGCGGGAAGTCTGCTTCTCCCTCTGCCTGCTGCTTCCCCTGTTTGTGCTCTCTCTCTCTCTCTCTCACAAATAAATAAAATCTTTTTAAAAAATAAATAAAAAGACTGAACATCTGTATTGGAACAATAATTAGAAGCGAAGAGTAACTGAAATATAGGTTTACTTAAGTGGAAGTATCAGGAGATAAAAGAAGAAATATACATCAGTAATAGGAATACAGCCTTAAAGGGCTATACAGAGCAATATGCACGAAATATGAGACTTTGTTCTAAGCCATGAAATATTATCTGTTTGCATGTGTGTGTGTTTTCCTAAGAAGAGACATAACTTAATACACTCTATTGGTCATCAAACTATGATTTCCTGGTTGCTTCCTGTTTTTATAAATAAAGTTTTATTGGAACACAGCCACACCTTTTGATTTACATATCTACTGTGCTTTCGTGCTACTACAGCAGATTTGAATAACTGTGACAGAAAACAGATGACCTGCAACACTGAAACTATTTGGCCCTTTATAGAAAAAGTTGGCTGATCTAAGAGAAGGAAAAATAGAAGCAGGCAGACCAATGAATAGACAATTGCAGTGCTTCTGGCAAACAAGGATGATGTGGTATTTGAGAAAGACTTGACAAGATTTGTTGAATATGCAATTGGGGTGATATGAAGAAAAGAAAAATGAGGAAGAATTTTGCTGCACTTGGAGACTAGAGCCTTTACTGAAGGAGTCAGTGGTTCCTCCTCCTGGCTGAGAATTTTAGAAAATACATGGTCTAAATACCTAGACGAAGGGATTTCCTGGTAAATTCTATGATCATTTATGCATGCACTGCAGATGGTACAAATTCAGTAAATGTACATGCTTAGTAAGTAGAAGTATTGTTTTCTCCAGTAGAAACCACTTTCATCCTCAAAAGTGTTCTAGAGCCATGCATTTCTTCCATAGTCTTTCCTCTTATGACAAAATTCTGTGTCTTACTTATAGAGATACTGGTGGCATGTGATTTCTGAGCTGCTGGGAAGGCATCTGTGGATTTAACAGAGTATGAAAAGTTCATTAAATGTCTAGATACTAAATGAAGACATTGCAAATGAGTCCTGAGAAAACTGGGGACAACCTCAAAGACAGTTTGCCCTGAGACTTGAAGACCACTGAGAGTGATCAAAGAATCAATGACCATGAAAAGATTTATATTTTTATTCTGCGTATTAAAAAATATTAATCACAGACATAATTTTAAAGGTCTTTAAAGTAATATTTAAGAGTAAATATAAAACTTAGAAGTATATAGAATTTCCCAATAGAACTTTGATGAATAACTTGTTGATAAGAACTCCATGCTACATGTAAATTTTAGCATAATTCTGAAACCATGATTTAAAATATTTATTTTAAAATCTTTATTTTCTTTATCTTTTATTGCTGAGCTATCACTAGGTAGGAGTATTATTACCACACTAAAGTTGCTTGTATTTGGTCCTAGCCTGGTCCCACAGAGGCCTTGGGAAAATTATTTACCTGCCATTTCTGAGTTTTTTCTTCTGTCTTCTCACAAAATCCTGTAAGACTCTGCCAGGCTTCATACAATACAAAGTATAAGGACTTGGGATCAGAAATTATCAATAATAGAGCCTGGAGAAAGGTTATAAAGTGCCATATTCAAAGTACAGGGTTTTGAAAGCCACGTGAATCCAGTTTCATAAACTGGTCGCACCATATAACTCATTCAGCAATTATTTAAACTCACTTGAGTCCATTTTTATCTACAAAACATGGACAGAAATATTTATTTCCTAGGTTGATATGGGGATTTAATACATTTTTGTGCATAAATCATTAAGCCCATTTTCTGGCACATAATAGATGTGCAATAAACAGTAGCCTATAGAATTGCTGTTCCCAAATTTTGCTGACTTTCCATTTTTGAACTCTATTAGCCCTTCTAGTACCATGATACTTTTTTTAATTCTTTCCCAACTTACAATCTCTCAATTCTGTTTTCTGTCTGGATATATTTGTTTGCTCTCTATCCACTTTCCTTGACCCATTGTTCCCTTACCTGGACCTGTGTTACATATACTACATCTCTTTTGTCTTGCCACTTCCAGAAGGCTGTAAATATTTACATCTAATTCCTTGCAGACTGCTAGAATTTATCCACTTGTGAAACCCCAAAGAAGACATCATGTATAAGTGTGACCATATAATTTGCAATCAATAAGGGATAATTTGGGAAGCAAAAATTAATGCTATTAATAATTATAGCAAGGCATCTGGTGTAATCCAGGACCCTCTAGGGCAAACAGGTATGTATGGTTCTCGTATTTATAAGCAAAGTTACTGTTGAAATTTTACTTCAAAAGCACAGTACAATGCATTTCCTTATTGCCATCTATCATTCAGGATCTTGAAAATTGTTTCATTTTCTAAAAAGTGCTGATTGGTATGGTTTCTGCATGCCCAGAACAGCTTTATGTAGTGAAATAGGAATTGGCTTCATGCCCCAAATACTTGCAGTCAAAAGATGCAGGTGATAGTCTCAACAGCAGAAAACCCAAAGGAACTGTAAGGCCAGGTAATCACTAACTCTGTATGGTACCAAATCACATCGACCATTTTGACAGTGGGGTTTTATAGTGATTCATTTAGTTGTCCAAATAAAGATTGATGTAGATGGCCAAAAATAAATTCCCCTAGTTTTGCTTACCAAAATACAAACAGTGCCAAAACTCATGAATGACTATAGCAGCAATTAATCTGAATCATATACCAGATAGCTACGGTCAGTGCAGTTTCTCTGTGAATGCACCGGGTTTAATTTAAAATGGCAAAGTAAGGGTAAGTAAATCGATAGGTTGTTCTCCTAGATTTCTGTTGTGTGTGTAGTGTTGAGTGCTGGAGTCGGCAGAAGTCCCCATTAAGTCAGCGAACATCCATCGAGCAGATGCTATGTGTCAGGCACTGTGCTAGACACTAAGGGCCCTGCCCTGGGTTTATGCTGGGGAGAAAAAAAAAAAAAAAGCAAATATTTGTGATGCCTGTCACTACACATCACTCAGGTTGCTGGAAAATGTTATCAACTCCAGTTTTTCCACCTGTGACAGATATGGAGGGTAAGGGGTTATAGCTTTCTCCTCTTTGAAAAGAGGGGAGAAAGGTTGCCACTCAGGGAAGGTTGGCAAAATTTGCTTGTCACCTGAATACTGAAAAGCAGCTTCCATGCTTTGATCTCGTAGAGCAGTTTATTCCCTTTGCTCTTGCCTTTATTTGGAGATTAAGTATGATTTAAGGAGAGGTTTTTGGATTTTGATAAGGGGTGGACTGTGAAGGGTTTGTTAGGTATCAACTCGGCTGGGCTGAACTATATTTCCCAGAATGACATTGCTCTGTATGATTTTGGTTAGGATGGACTACCAGAGACCATTGGAAGGAGGAAGGGAGGCAACAGCCATTTTTGAAGCTTCCACACATTATCATTTATCAGCTTACCTTGTGGAACTGGCCTGTAACAATTCTACCTTCCCAGGATCTTCCCTCAGCTTCTCCAACTCTTGGGCTAGATGTGTGTGCCTACTTCCATAAATAAGGGCCCCAAATCCTGTGAGATACCCACACTATCAAGGTCAAAGGACATGAGAACTGAGATCTAACACATGCTTGTGGGCCTTGGCTTATTTTTTCCTTCTCTGTTGCCTTTTTGAAGGACTTCAAGCTCCAACATCAGACACAAGAACAACAGCCTTAGAGATACTCCACAAACGTTCTCATCATTATGAAAAGACAAATCCCTATGTAGCAGTCTGGGTTCAGTCAGAGGATAGAACCACACAAAAGGTTAAACAGGAGAAGTTTAATATAAAAATTATTACTCTGACAAGAGAATTAACTATATGGACACTATAACGGTATCTTAGGGCTGAGGCAAAAATAAGCAAGGAAGGACAAACTTGGAAGGGCTCAGATTTTGTTGGAGAAAGTGTAGTTCACTTCATTGGTTAATGAAATGTTCACTGGTTTGGCCAGGGTTGGAGCTGGTCTCCAATTGCTGGGTGAGCAATGAGCTCTGGGGTACAGGTAGGAAACAGATGGTCAGCAGAGAGTGGGGACAAGATTGTGAGGGCAGATTTGGGGGATAAGAGACCTTCAGGAAATACAGGCCATGTGGAGACTTGCAGAAGGTCTTACAAGGCTGCTTGCAGCCCTCATGGGGGACTCTGGGGACCAGAGCTAGCAGGAAGCCTTAAGGGCACAAAAATTGGGAAGAAGAGGTTTCTGGTTTGCATGTCTAGAGGACTGAGAAAAGTTTTTGCAAGGCTGGTGCTGCAAGGTCGCAGAACGTCCAAGGTCTGGGAGGATGGCTTGGGCTAACTCCCGGGGATGTCTTCCTACCCCCCACCCACTGATGGCCAGACCACACTGGAAATGGCCTAGAGCCCTTTCTTCCTGCAGTGTCCCTCCAGTGCCCTCTGCCGAGAAAGCTTAACATTGAGCTCATTTTTTTCCTATTTATTTATTTATTTATTTGATATAGTGTTCCACGATTCACTGCGTATAACACCCAGTGCTCCATTCAGTACGTGTGCCCTCTTTAATACCCATCACCAAGCTAACCCATCTCCCCACCACCCTCCCCTCTAGAACCCTCAGTTTGTTTCTCAGAGTCCATAGTCTCTCATGGTTCGTCTCCCCCTCCGATTTCCTCCCCTTCACTTTTCCCTTCCTGCTATCTTCTTCTTCTTCTTTTTTTAAACATATAATGTATTATTTGTTTCCAGGCACAGATCTGTGATTCAACAGTCTTACACAATTCACAGCGCTCACCATAGCACATACCCTCCCCAGTGTCTATCACCCAGCCACCCCATCCCCCCAACCCCCACCACTCCAGCAACCCTCAGTTTGTTTCCTGAGATTAAGAATTCCTCATATCAGTGAGATCATATGATACATGTCTTTCTCTGATTGACTTATTTCACTTAGCATAAGCTTTAAAATGAGCTCATTTTAAAGGAGAAACGCTTAAAGGCTGTTTATCACAGAGCAAATACTGAAGGGGTCATTTGGAGCTATCAGGCAATAAATTGATAACTGATACATCCTGTAACAAATCCTTTAAAATATCTCCTAGTGTTTCAGCTTCTCTAATTGAGCTCTGAACTGATACACTCTTTCATTGAGATTCAGTGAATACCCAGTGAGATAAAATATGAAGTTCATGGCATATTGTTAGCTCTCAATAGACATTAGATATTGGTATTCATAAAAATAAATATAAGCTAACCACTTATAAAAAAAGTTTTATTCGTGAAAAACAAAATTATGTGTGAGGTACACAGATAACACAGAATAAATGAGCTTGGAGAGTTGATGTCTGATCTTGCTTTAGAAAGATAAAAAGAAATTCAAATGAACATAGATCTGGAGAGGACTCCTTCTCAGAAGAGAAGATGAATTGAGCAATATAACATTACTGGAACAATATATGGGACTGCTAATGTGATTCTTACTGCCCTATAAAATGGTGCTTTCTGAAACGTGATTATAAAAATCACCTGTATCTTTCAAAAGAAAGATTCTAGATTGCCCCCTCCTCCAACCCCACCCCCTTCACTACTTCAGAATTCCAGGGGGAGGGGGCTGAGGATCTGTTTATTAAGCACTTAGATCTCAAGGTCAGGCAGGCTGGAAACCTGCTACACTAAAGAGTGACCTAGCATATTGAAATTCTGTGTTTTCAATTAATGTGAAAACATTCTCTTCATGAAAAAGCTTGGGTAAATTTTTTCCTTAGCTTTTAAGACAGAAATTCGTTTACCAATACTGTCCCCCGCCCACACCATTACATAATTAATGTTCCCTAAACTGGATGAATTAGTTAATTCCTTGTTATTTGTCATTTGGAGATTTATTGAAATTCTTCATCAGTGTTAGTCTCATAAAATATCAGATCATGATGAGTTGAGGAAATTAAAACCACATGAAAAAATATCCTCTTTAAAAATGTGTATTTCCAATTTATTACTTTATTTTCTTAACATAAATAAAACATTTTAATGTTTTTTGTCTTGTTTTGTTTTTAACTCTAGTCTTTCACCACACTGGTACAAAACTCTCATGCTATGAACTTTCTCCTCTTCTTAGAAAATTTACCTGGCTTATTCCATGACCTATTTGAGCCATTTGGGAAGTATTTCAAATTATCATGAAGAAAGGATCTCTATTTCTCTACACTTAGCCCTCAAAATTTTTTTTAAAAAACGTAAAATTATGGGGTGCCTGTGTGGCTCAGTTGGTTAGGCAACTGACTCTTGATTTGGCTCAGGTGGTGATCTCAGGGTCATGAGGTTGGGCCTTGGATCAGGCTCTGCTGCAGCATGGAGTTGCCTTGAGATTCTCTCTCTCCCTCTATCCCTCCCCCTGCTCTCAAGCACATGCTCTCTAAATAAGTAAATAAATTTTTTTAAAAAAAATTTGAAAATAATAAAAATTTTTTTAAAAAAGTAAAATTATGAATGCCTTAGCCTCCATTAAAACAAAGAAACTGAAAATAAGCAAGTAATACTTTAAATTCTCTTGGATATAAGTATTGTAATAAATTAGACTATTGCTTATTTTGTGCAAAATTTAATATTCTAGGGGCGCCTGGGTGGCTCAGTTGTTAAGCATCTGCCTCCAGCTCAGGTCGTGATCCCAGAGTCCTGGGATCGAGCCCCGCATCGGGCTCCCTGCTCAGCGGGAAGCCTGCTTCTCCCTCTCCCACTCCCCCTGCTTGTGTTCCTGCTCTCGCTGTCTCTGTCAAATAAATAAATAAAATCTTTAAAAAAAAAATTTAATATTCTACCTAGATGTAACTCTATGTTAATAAATTTTAATTGACTTAATTAGGGAGAAGGCTAGCAACCAAAACTTTGTTTTCATTGATTTTTTTCCTTTGCTTGAATTTATTGGCTTTCATTAAAAATCGATTATCTTGTTAAAATATAATTTTGACTTTTCAAATCTTTAAATTCTTAAGTTTGATCTCTTCAGTTTACATAGTTAGTTCTTTAAGTTCCACCTAGCACTTCCCATTCTTTACTATTACTCTCTAAAATTGATTTTATTTTAACACCATTCTTTTTTTTAAATTTTTTTAAAGATTTTTATTATTTATTTGACAGAGAGAGCAAGAGCACAAGCAAGGGGAGCAGCAGAGGGTCTCCGGCTGAGCAGGGAGCCCGATGTGGGATTCGATCCTAGGACCCTGGGATTATGACCTGAGCCAAAGGCAGATGCTTAACTGACTGAGCCACCCAGGTGCCCAACACCATTCTTTTTTTAACTAGAGAAGGTAGATGTCAAATACGGGCTCTGTATGTTTTACAAATCTGAACGGTAGAGTTCTTTCAAATCCAACCTCATTTTTTACTTTAAAACATGCTCATTCTTCCCCATTATATATTCTATAAATTGGTTTTATATCAATTTGCTTCTCTTTGGACAATCTATAAAAGATGTTTTGTTGAGTTCCAATTCTTTTTTAGATTTTTTTTTTTTAATGAGATCGTTACATGTGTAATGTCATCACATTACTTTGAATCACCTTTACATTTGGGAAAATTTTTATTATATGCTATTCTTCAAAGGTGAAAACTTTTTTAACTAATATGGACAAAATAAACCTTAAAAATTAAAATAAAACATATCAAGGTAGGAAACTATAGAGCACATGTGAAAGAAATATTTAAACACATGCTAACATATTGTGACATAATAAAAGAGGACTCTGTATTTCAATTCTAGTGTGGTAGGGATGCCAATCTTTTTTTTTTTTTCTCATGGTAACTTGCTTATTGTAAGATAATTTGTAAATATCTTCCTAGATATTTAGAATGCCATTCTTCTTTTTTTTAGAATTCCATTCTCAATTGATGATTACAGATAACACAGTTTATTAAAATACTAATAACAATATATTGGATGATTATAGTTTATGGACAAGTGAAATATATGGCATCAATATTAAGGGATGGGAGGAAGAAATTGGGAATAATCTATTATAAAGTACCTACACAACCTATGAAGGGTAGTGTTATTTGAAAGTGACCAATATTAGTTGTAAATCTTTATTGCAAACTCTATGGCAACCACTAAAAACATTTTCAAAAGTATAATTTGTATGCTAAGAAAAGAAAGAAATTAAATCATATAAAATGTTTGAGTAAAACTGAAGAAAGTGGAACAAAGTGGAAGATAAAAAATAAACAAAAACAAGGGAATAAATAGAAACAGTTACAGATGTGATATTAGCAATCCAACTATATCAATAGTCACTTTAAATTTGAGTTCTCCAGGTACATGAATTGAAAGAGACGGACAGAGTAGATTATAAAAACAAAACAATACAACTCTGTGCTATCTACAAGAAACCTGCTTTCGGGCGCCTGGGTGGCTCAGCTGGTTAAGCGACTGCCTTCGGCTCAGGTCATGATCCTGGAGTCCCAGGATCGAGTCCCGCATCCGGCTCCCTGCTCGGCAGGGAGCCTGCTTCTCCCTCTGACCCTTCCCCCTCTCATGTGCTCTCTGTCTCAAATAAATAAATAAAATCTTTAAAAAAAAAAAGAAACCTGCTTTCACTGTAAAAATATAGATAGATTAAAGTAAAGGGATAATGTCCCATATGTTTATTTTTGTCTCTTGTGCTTTTGGTGTCAAAGCCAAAAAATCATTGCCAAGACCAAGGTCAAGGAGCTTTCCCCTATGTTTTTTCCAGCAGTTTTACAATTTCATGTCTTACATTTAAATTACGTTGAATCTGTAGATTGCTTTGAATAGTATGGACATTTTTATGACATTAATTCTTCCAACCATGAACATGGAGTATCTTACCATTTATTTTTGTCTTCTTTAATTTATTTCATCAATGTTTTATAGTTTTCTACATGCAGATCTTTTACTTCCTTGGTAAATTTGTTCCTGAATATTTTATTCCTTTTGATGCTATTATAAATGGCATGGTTTTCTTAATTTCTTTTTCTGATAATTCGTTGTTAGTGTATAGAAATGCAACCAATTTTTGTATGTTGACTTTATGTTCTGCAACTTTACTGAATTCATTTATCCTTTCTAGGAGGTTTTTTGGTGGAGACTTTAGTGTTTTCTGTATATAAGATCACATCCTCTGCAAACAGTTTTACTTCTTCTTTCCTGATTTGGATGGCCTTTATTTCTTCTTCTTGACTAATTGCTTTGGCTATGACTTCTGGTACTATGTTGAATAGAATTGGTGAAAGTGGATACTCTTGTCTTATTCCTGATCTTAGCAGAAAGGCTTGTAACTTTTTACTAATGAGTATAATGTTAGCTATGGGCTTGTTATATATGATCTTTATTATATTGAGTCATGTTCTCTCTATACCCAGTTTGTTGAGAGGTTTTATCATGATTGAATATTGAATTTTGTCAATTTTTTCTGCATCTATTGAGATCATATGGATTATATGATTTTTATCCTTCATTCTGTTAATGTGGCATATAACATCAATTGATTTACATACGTTGAAACATCCTTGTAGCCCAGGGATAATTCCCACTTAAACATGTTATATTACTCTTTTCATATGCCAATGGATTTGGTTTGTTAATATTTTGTTGAGAATTTTGCATCTGTGTTCATCAGGAATATTGGCCTCTGATTTTATTTTCTTGCAGTATTTTTGACTTGCTTTGGTATCAGGGCAATGCTGGCCTCCTAAAATTATTTTGGAAGTGTTCCTTTCTTCTTCTTTAAAAGCTTCTGTACAGCAAAGGAAACAACCAACAAAACTGAAGGCAACTCAGGGAATGGGAGAAAATATATGTAACCATATACCCAATAAGGAGTTAATATCCAAAATATATAAGGAACTCATACAACTCAATGGCAAAAAAAAAACAAAAACAAAAACAAAACCCAAAACAAAACAAAACGAAACAAAAAACAAAAAACCACAAAAAAAATAAAACAAACAAAAACCCACAAATAATCCAATTGAAAAACGGGCAAAGGACCTGAAATGACATCTTCCAAAGAAGATATACAAATGGCCAAAAGATATATGAAAAGATGCTCAAAATCACTAATCATCAGGGAAATACAAATCAAAACCACAAAGATATATCACCTCATACAAGAGCGAATCTCTGTTATGAAAAACAAGAGGTAACAAATATTGGCAAGGATGTGGAGAAAAGAAAACCCTTTTTACACTATTGGTGGGAATGTAAACTAGTGCAGCCATTACAGAAACAGTATGGAGGTTCCTCAAAAATTAGAAAGAGAACTACCATACGATCCAGCAAACCCACTCCTGGGTATCCAAAGGAAACAAAATAATTATCTCCAAGAGATATCTTACTCCCACGTTCATTGTAACATTATTCACAGTAGGCAAGATGTGGAAACAATCCAAGTATCTATCAACCGATGGATGGATCAAAATATGTGGTAAATACATACAAGAGAATATTATTCATCCATAAAAAAAAAGGAAATTATGCCATTTGCAATAACATGGATGAACCTGGAGGGCATTGTGCTAAGTGAAATAAACTACAGAGAAAGACAAATACTGTATGGTATCATTTACATGTGGAATGTTCAAAAAAAAAAAAATGAACCATAGAAAGGGTAGAATGGTGGTTGCCAGGGGCTGGAGGTGGGGGTGGGAGATATGGGAAGAGGTTGGCCAACTTTCAGGTATGAGTAAGTTCTGATGATATAACATACAGCATAATGACTATAGTTAATAATACTGTTTTGTATATCCAAATTTGCTGAAAGAGTAGATCTTAAGAGGGCTAACACTTTCCCTTCCCAAAAAAGTAATTATGTGAGGCGATGGATGTGTTAATTTGATTGTGGGAGTCATTTCATTTCTCAATGTATATGGATGCTTAGAGGTTTTAGAGTAGTGAACCTATTCTGTGTGATACATAGCATGATCATAACATGTATTTGGCAAAATCTATAGAACTATATAACAGAAAAAATAAACCCTAATGTAAACAATGAAATTTAGCAAATGATAATTTATCAATATTGTATCATCAATTGTAACAAACTCACCACACTAACACAAGATTTTATTAATAGGAGAAATTGCGTGCAGACATAAGGAGAGTAGGAGGATATGGGAACTCTGTACTTACTACAAACTTTTTCTGTAAATCTAAAATTGCTCTAAAAAAAATGAAGTCTATTAAAAAAGCAGGATACAAAACTAATAATACACTATATGTTAATTGAATTTAAATAAAAAAACAGGATATAAAAACTTTTATTTTCCATAAGTCAAAGATGATCAGTATAAACATCAGTATATTTTATTCCAGTATTGCCCCATATTTCACAAACATAAAAATATTACACTTTAATATAATTATATATTATGATTTAATTCACATTATAGCAAACCTTCCTCATAACATTAGAAATTCTTATGATTTTGTGGTTTTTCATGGACAGAAACATTCCATCACTGTTTACACTTTAAAGTATAGGGTCATTATGGAGACCAACACAAATGTAGAGATAATAGATTGGGGGAAAAAAATATATATATATATAATCACATAATACATGTAGAAATGCTGTGATTGCCTACCATATCACCAATAAAAAAAGATGGGAAAATGGTGCCACTAATTTGTGGAAATGTTTAAGAAAGAAGTAATTTATTATACTTTTGATTTGATAATAACATTTAGTAACATTATTGAACCTTAATTCTCTATCAGTCATTAGTGAAAGTCCTTTCAGGTATCATCTGATGAAATCACAATAATAGTTTAATAAGGAAAGTACTAGCACTATCTTCACTTACAGATGAAGAAACTAAGTCTCAGAGAGCCTCAGTAATTTGTGCAATCATCCAAATAATAAATGTGAATGCTAACATTCAAACTCAGGCAATCTAGCTCAAGTTCTGATGGTTATCACCAGGATTTTCTACTGCCTCAAACCACTGAATTATCCTCAGCTATGGCTTTGGGAAAACCATTACTATTGTTTCAGTCATGTAGATACCCTCAGTAAATATTTTTTGACAAATGAATTAATGCGTTTGAAAGTTAGTAAAATGTCTGTATGTTATGCCAAATACTTATAATAATGCATCTGTCACTTTTACTTTTTAACTAGATGGTCTAAGAGATAACTGTAGGGTTAATTTTGTCCAAATTAATTATTGAAATGAAGAATCAAGGAGATAAAAGAGAAAAAAAAAGAGTAAAAGGGAATAAAGAAATTGATTTTTCAATTCTCATATATTTGAAAACTTAGCCTATGGACTTTATACATAAAGGATCTGGGAAGAATTCAAGGAAAAAAGAGAGAAGGGATTGATCAAAGGGATTGAGAGAGAGAGAGAGACACTAAGAAAATTTCCAACAAAGTAAGCAAATAAAATTAAGAAAAAAGGAAAATAATTTCTAGGCTCAGTTTCATATCAAAATGAAGAGAAATATCTCTCCTGCATTACCTTGTATAAAGTTTACTAGGCTTTTAAAACTCTTTTCTATTGTGTGATTTTTTTTTTTTAAAGATTTTACTTATTTATTTGAGAATGGGGGAGGGGCAAAAGGAGAGGGAGAAGCAGACTCCCCACTGAACAAGGAGCTGGACCCCGGGCTTGATCCCAGGACCCCGAGATCATGACCTGAGCGAAGGCAGACACAACTGACTGAGCCACCCAGGTACCCCTTTATTGTATGATTTTAGGATAATTTTATAAGCTTGGCGTTTAGTAATGCTAAAGAAGAAAAGCAAATTAAAGCAAGTTCTGAAGCAACACACTATAATGTATCCCAAGAATAAATAAAATACAAAAGCCCTAAAGACATTTGGGTTGAAATTTACAATTTTTATATGTAAGATTTCCTTGGGAGATTCTTTTTAAAAAATGTTTATGTTTCTTAATGTTTCCCATCTGCTGCAGAACTTTCAAGTTGCTACAGTACAGTTGTACTGAGAATGCCTAGGACCTTTTTAATATGGGACTTACATACTGGTAGGAAATTACCCTGTTGCCATGGTTCACTTGATAGCACTCAGTGGGCCAGTGGGTCATGGCTTAAGGACTTACACCACAGTGGTAATTCATAATCAGTCCTCATTGCACTCCAGCATGGTTCTGGGTCAAAAGCACCATCATCCTTCACTTCAAGTCCCTTCATGTTTCGACTCATTGTTTTTACTTTGATAAATCTTCTCTTGAGAATAGGAAGTGCTGTTTATCCTGTTTATCTGATATGTGTAAGGCTATAGACAGTGGATAAAGAGTCACTTACCAAAACAAAGATAATTCTACATTTATCCCATTTAGTCTGCACACCCACACACACCCACCCCCACACACACACATCCTCAAACACTACCCCCCACAGGAAAGCATAAAATATGGGGGGCTATGAACAATGGGTAAGGACAATAATTCACATTCCCATTTTCTAAATTATTGATGTAATATCATTCTCCATTGAAATCCTGCTCTTACAGACCCTTCTCAGCTAATGACACTGCTTCATACTTTATCAAGAAAATGAAATTACTCAGGCAGAAGTTCTCTTTGCACTATGCCCATGTACCTATGTCCTTTTTCATTTTTATATGAGGCAAGAAAGCAGTCTGCTCCTGTCAATGGAAAATCCCCACGCCTGGGTTAATAGGTCCCAACTACTCATTCTTCACATTCCCAAAGCCTTCAACTTACATGTTTCATTTCTGCTGATATCATTAATTTTTCCCTCCCTCCTGGATCTTTCTATAAGCTGATAATAAGCTTTGATGTCTGGAAAATCAATCCATTAATCATTCAATCAACCGCATCAGTAAACAAACATAAACCCTTTAGATACTCTAGCTCTTCTGCTATTTTCTCATTTCTCTGCTACCTTTTTCAGAAAAGAAAAAAAAAAAACCAAAGCCCAACTTTTAAAAGAGTGGCTTATATTTTCTGATTCCAATCCATACCCTTATATTTGTATTTTAAGCTAGTCATGAAAGGCAAAATAACAAAACTTCAAGAATATCTCAGAATATATATATATCTAAGGTGAATATATCTTCATGGCCTTCTGGGATGCGAAGATGTCTTAAACAGAACACAAACAGAATTAACTGTGAAGGAAATATTGGTAAATATTCATCCTGGAGTTCAGATACTGCAACCCTACCAAGGCTTTAACTTAGTTCAATCTCCAAAGACTCACAAGTATAGATAGATTTTACCTGACTTGCAGAGGATGATCTACTCAAGCTTGATATTCCTTGGTATATATTAGGCAGTACAGCCAAAATTCCTGGGCTACGCCTCATTTGAATTCCATTTAATGAGCAAACTTTCTTTTTTCTTTTTTCTTCATTTATTTCCCAATCAAATTATGGCCCAAAGAATAACGGGAACCCAGAGGTTAATTTTTGAGGAATTAATGAAGGGGAAAAGATCATAATTGTCATTTTTAAAGTGTATGATAAGAGAGAAATACTAAGAATTGAAGTAAACAGTAAAAGACATAGTGCCATGACTAACCATATTATGGCCTTAGGCTTTATTTTGATTTTATTGCTTTCCAAATTGAGTTAAAATGTTCTCAATCATAAATTTTCCTCTTTGTAAGTATGCATTGTTTGTTAAAGAACTGAATGATGTTACTTTACATATTATTTTAGTTGCATTCTACAAAAGCTTCATCAACACAACAGTGTGTAAACAACCAGGCTGGAGCCTGAACTTTGATTTTTCAGTCTCCTGTATTGCTGTGTATCTAATTTTATTTCTGAAATGTATATGTACATATATGCAGAATTCATTATATTGCTATTTCCACTTGTCTCATATCCAATGAAAATGGAGTAATTTTAGAAAATTTTATGTTCATCTCTTTTTTTAAATGAAAACTAAGTGGAATTAGCTGAGTGCCTTAAGGAATATGCTATTTTAATTACCATGACATTTGTTAGTTATTATCAATATTTGAGTTATGTATATTATTTATTAGTTAGTAATACATATTTTAAAATCATCAAAAGCCATTCCTACAATGGGATAACTATATCTTTACTAGAAACCTTTACAATAAAGTTTCAGATCCACTGAGAGTGAAATTCTTCAAACTACTTCTGTATTCACATATCCTCTTGAAGATAATATCTGGAATTGATATTCAATAATGCATACCTTGAAATTCATCACAGCCTCAACAGTTTTACAAGCAAGAAAGAAAAATCGGTTTCATACAATTCAGAAGAAAAAGTGCACAGTCAGCTTAGAGAATGTAAAATGCAAAACATGAAAAGAAACAATTGCTTCCATTTATAAAAATAGTAGCTATCAATCTGATTGGTGTAAGTTTATCAAACCACAAATGGAAAAAAAAAAAGAGACTGGTATAAACTATAAAGATTTAAATCCAGAATGGTAAGAACTAAAACATTGCACAGACAATTCCCAAACAAGGACAATTCCTATTGTTTTATTATTTGGAGTGTTCATTTTACTCTAGTTATTTGTATGATAAAAAGTAACTATGGAATGTATTTATGTACATTTTAGACAAAGGAATGCCACTTTATCTACTATCATTTAACAGAAATTTGTTCCTGTTATTTTGAATGGGAAAAAAATCCATATTACTAAAAAATACTTTGTCTGGATGTCTAGATCCTCATTTTAGATATTCTAAGTATAATATGTTTTGTCAACTTTTCTCTTTTTCATGCTTGGTCAGTTACATCTTTCTAAACTGCAAGTCATATGAAAGGTTATTAACTAGGGAAGTACATGAAAAATATGATGAGTTCAGGACAGTTCTAGTTTTATTTCATTATAAGCTAGGGCAGCACTGTGATAACTGATCTGCAGAATAGGTTAAGTATTTGACAAAAAAATTAGGTAAATCTTGGACATACCATCCCATTATAAGTAACACTTTCTATAGAAACAAACAAACAAACAAACAAAAACCTTGTTTACATTCTAGGCATATTTACCCTGAGGGTTTGTAACTTAAAACAGATGAAGTAAAAGGGAAAAGAAACATTTATCTATCACTAATGGCTGTTTTCATTTTGAACTAAAAGGACATGTCTGTACTTTTCAGTAATAACAGAATCTATCTCCAACTGTCAGTCTCAGAGAAAAAAAATGTTATTCATATAAAATTCATAGAACTAAAGGAGTTCCTGTCATAATGCTTTCGAGAGAGTGCTGTCAAATCTCTCTGGGCCTTTAGTTTAAATGTCATTTCTAGTCAACTGCAGGGATTCTGAAAGTGTGTCAGCATCAGCTTTTTCCTGGGGGTATAGTGGATCTTTCAGAGAATTTATGTTTCTTAATAAAAGACAATCTACTGACAATCCTCGTAAAATACCCTCCCAGATACTGTCATTTGTAAATGACTTGCAGGAGAAAATATGCAAGAATCTTTAATTGGTTTTCAAGTGGTAGAAAATGGACAAAGATTATCTGGATAAGAGCTTCATGAATAATAAGGTTAAGCCCATGGGGACATGACAATGGGATGTCCTATAATCCTAATCACTGTAGGGAAGGGTTAATTATGAATCAAAACTGTCCTGGGATTCCTCCAAGGGGATCCCAACATTAGAGGATTCAAATAATTCCATACCACACTGGATCCACATAAAAAACCATCAAGTTATGGTAAGCTTGGAAATGACTTTATAGGGACATTTGAATATCTTAATCTCTTTCAGTAACTCTTCTAACACAAATACCCATGTACATTACCGCTTTTGTAAGATGCATGCCATAAAAGGGATCTTTCTTTTCTTTCCCAATTACTTTGGAATGGTTTCTTTTGCTGGACCTCATCTTCTATTCAAAACATTTATGGAGTCATTTTTTTATTCACCCACCAAACCCCAGACAAAGTTACCCTTTATTATTACAAAAACTATCAATGGTAGTAACCCTGTCTATATATTTCAGTTACTATTTGAATTTGGAAATTAATATTGCTTATTTGAAGTCTTCTCTCTTTTTCATGAACACATTCTCCTGATGTTGATTTATATTATTAGTTTCTTTCAGATACTGAATTCTGTTTTTATTAAAACTTTGTATTATGTGCTAGTTATTAATTTTTATTATTATCTTTTCAAACTTTTTCCTTCCTCCCCTCTTTAGATTTATTGTTTTTATTTTTCTAAGTTACATAATTGGAAGTATACTTCATTCATTATCATCCTACATAATTTTTATTATAAGTATACAAGACTACACACCTTTGTCAAAAAATTACATTGTGTTTCACAGTTTTGATCTGTGGCATTTTTCTTATTCTTTTGTTACACTGTAAATTTTACCATGATTTACTCCTCTACTGATGTATACCACAGGTCTTCTCCTGGATTCCTCTTACCTGCACTGCTGTTTGGACACTGTCTTCAGGGTTTTAGCCTGTGGAATTGCAGGGCTCATCTATTTCCTCTCTCAGGATCATTGTCTTCCATTGCCAGATGTCAAAACTATTGTTTGAAGTAAGGGGATAAACCTGATGTCTTTTACTCTGTCTTTGCTAGAAACACAAATCACATCATAACTTAAAAAAAAAAATTAAAACCCATCAGAAAGCTGAGAATGCATAGAAAACTAAAGGAAACCAAATAAGAAAGCATCAGCCCCTCCTAATAGAGAAGAGACCTGTCTTGGCTTTTACCCTTAGACAAGCAGTGGGAGAAGGTACTGACTGCTGTAGATGGGGATTAAGAACAAAAAAGCTGGATTTTTAACAAATGTTTAGGGCCAAGTTGGTTGTTGGTTTTCAAAACCCTAAGAGAACCACATGCCAACTTTTCCATAAGAAACCTCACTGTAAAAAGTTCCAATCCAACTATATACTCTGTATAGTTACAATATATGAAAAACATTTTTAAGTACAAGACAAAGATATGCTGAAAGTAAATGGATGGAAGAAAGAGACCATGCAAACAGTAAAAACAAGAAATAAAAAGGCAAGAAGGGATATATATACAACATAGGATACATTTCAAGACAAAATGTATTGCTAGAGCCAAAGCCAGCATTTCTTATGGATAAAGTGTTAATTCATAAGGAAGAAATAAATGTGTGTGGCCTAATAAATGTGCTTCAAGGTACATGGACCAAAAATGTCAGAATTAAAGGGAGAAATAGCGAAACCCACATGATGATTGGAAATGTTAGCAACAATGGTAGACAGAATTCTAGAAATTCCCCAAGATTTCTGTCCCCTGGTTAACCAATCCAGCACTAATCTAGGTAATGTTCTGAAG
The DNA here is from genome assembly GCF_002201575.2 of Neomonachus schauinslandi. Classification (NCBI taxonomy): domain Eukaryota; kingdom Metazoa; phylum Chordata; class Mammalia; order Carnivora; family Phocidae; genus Neomonachus; species Neomonachus schauinslandi. Next base: position 28,021,470 of record NC_058412.1, on the reverse strand, counting down.
GGACGTGGCAGGTGTAATCAAGGTTACTAATCAGCTAACCTTAAAACAGGGGGCTAGCCTAGATTGTCCAGGTGAGCCCAATGCAACCACATGAGACCTTAGAAGCAGAAGAGGAAGGCAGAAAAGTCAATCAGAGAGCTATGTCAGTAAAAGAAGAGAAAAATGGAAATGAGGCAGAAGGGGAGGTTAAAGAGATCTGAGGTGTGAGAGGGCTCTAAATGTCATTGTTGGCTTTTAAGACAGAGGAGGGGAGAGATGAATTGAGGAGTAGCTGAAAACAACTTCTGAATGACAACCAGTAAGGCAGTGCAGAATCTCTGTCCTGCAACAGCATGAAAATGAATTCTTCCAACAACCTAAAGGAGCTTGGTAGTGGATTCATCCCCAGAGCATCCAGAAAGTAGCATAGCCCTGGGACAACTTATTTGGCCTTGTGAAAACAGAAAAACAGCAGAGCCATGCTGTGCCTGGATTTATGACCTACAGAACTGTGAGATAATCAATGGATGTTGTTTTAAGCCACTAAATTTGTGATAATTTTTTACAGCAGCGATAGAAAACGAATTCAACATCCTTTCTAAGCAAATGGTAGAGCAACTAGAGAAAAGAATCAGCAAAGGCATAAAAGGTCTGAAAGATACAAACAACCACCTTGACCTAGGTAATATTTATGAAACAGTACATCAAAAACCTACAGCATACACGTTCTTTTTGGATGTACATGGGTTGTTTACCAAGATAGATCATTTGCGGCCCATAAAAAAATAAGAAACTTGAAAAGATTAAAATCATACAGAGTGTGCTCTCTGAACATAATAAAATTAAATTAGAAGTCAATAGCAACAAGATAATCATAAAACCTAATTACTTGAAAATTAAGTACAGACCTCTAGATATTCCATGGGTTAAAGAGCAAATTACAAGAAAATTTAAAAATATTTTTATAATAACAAAAATATAAAAATATTTATGTGTAAAGGGAAATTTATAATGTTAAATGTGTATACTAGAAAAGAAGAAAGATCTAAAAATTAATGACCTTGTAATGCAAGTTCATACTTCAAGAAATGAGAGAAAAAGTAAACATAAAGTAACTAGAAGAAAGGAAATACAAAGGAACAGAAACAAAACTTAGAAAATAGAGAAAATCAAGGAAATTAGAAGATTCTTTTAAAGATCAATAAAATTTATTAGCCTCTAACTGGATTAATAAATAATAGCTAAGATATAAGTTACCAATATCTGGAATGGGAGAAAATATCATAACAGATCCCATATGTTAAATCCTGAATTACAGGATCATGACAAATGCTAGAGACTTATATGGGAATATTATGCATAATTTATGTACAGATTTGATAACTTTGGCAAAAAAAATTCTTGAAAAACCCACATTACCAAAACTGATCTAGGAAGAGATTTAAAATAGAACTCTGAATAAGTCTATGCCACTTAAATAAATTGAAAATATAATGAAAAGCCTTCTCTTAAAAAAAAAAGTAAAGAAACAAACAAAACTCAAGGCACAGAATGGTTTCACTGGTGAATTCTATGAAACATTTACTGTATAAGTAATACCAATCTCAAAAGCTCTTTAGAGAATGGACTTGAAGGGGACATTTTCCAACTCATTTGTTAGGCTACCATTATTCTGATGGCAAATCCAGACAATGACATTAGAAGAAAAGAAAAAGAAAGCCATAAGAAACTGATTTTTAAAAACCTTAATAAAATATTAACAAATCAATTTCTGTAATGACACAATAAAAATAATGCACCACGACGAAATGTGGTTTATCACAAACATTCAAAAAGTCAATTAACATTAGAAAATTAATCACTGTATTTAGCCAAAGTGATCATCTGAATCGATGCCAAAAGAAGCATTTGTCCATTCGTGAAAAAAATCTCTCAGCAACCTACAAATAAAAGAGAAGTTACTCAACAGATACCTAGAATCTACAAAAATAGAAGAATAAAGTATATAATCACCCCTGATGTTTAAAATCTGAATGCCAAAAGTCAGCAAAAAAAAATGTATGGATATTTTCTCTCTCCACCTTTATTCACCATTTAACTATAGATTTTGGGCAGTGCAATAAGGTAAAGTAAAGAAAAAAAAAAAGAAAAGTCATACAGAGTGAAACAAAAGGAGTAAATCTGTTTTGCTAATGATGACTGTTTATGTAGAAAACACTAAGGAATCTATTTTTAAAAAGCTGCCAAATCTAATATATGAACGTAGGAAGGTTTCAGGATACAAGATAAGCATTCAAAATACAATTCTTAAATTACATCTCATGATGAAAACATAGAAAATGAATTAAAGCTTAATTATTAATAGCACCAAAACAATATATTTAGGGATAAATTTAACAAAAGTGTATAAGAATTATTCACGGAAAACTACAAAACATTGTAAAAGAAATTTACAGGGGTGAAAGAAAATAGAAGGATACATTATATTTGGGGACTGAAAGGTGCAATATTGTTAAAAATGGGCACTCTTCCCACATTTATCTGTAGATGAAATTCAATCCCATTCAAAATTCTAGCAGGCTTTTTGGAAGAAATTAACAAGCTGATTTGAAAATGTTTATGTAGGCAAATGATCTAGAAAAGTCAAAACAATTTTCTAAAAGCAGAACAATTTAGGAGACTTATTTCAAAGTGCAGTAATCAAGACACTGTAATCAAGATGAAGCATTGGTGCAAGAGGGCAATGGAAGAAAATAGAGTCCAGAAATAGAACTATATTTACATGGTCAATTGAGTTTTCACAAAATTGCCAACAGAATTTAGCAGAGAAAAGAAATTTGTGAACCACTGGTACTGGGACAACAGAATGTCATATGGGGGATGAAGGGTGGGGGATCTGAAGGGGGGGGGATGAAGGGTGGGGGATGAAGGGTGGGGCTAAGCTTCCACCCTTACCTCAGCTATGCAGAAGAAAAAAATCAAATCATAGATCTACCCATAATTAAAGCTATTATAATTTTTAAAATTTTAATTCCAGTATGATTAACATGCAGTGTTACATTAGTTTTTGGTGTACAATATACTGATTCAACAATTCTGTACACTACTCAAACTTATTAAGATAAATGTACTTTTAATCCCCTTCATCTACTTTACCCACTCCCCAACGCATCTCCCCTCTGGTAACCATCATTTGTTCTCTATAGTTAAAAGTCTGTGGTTTTAGGGTGCCCGGGTGGCTCAGTCGGTTAAGCGACTGCCTTCGGCTCAGGTCGTGATCCTGGAGTCCCGGGACCGAGTCCCGCGTCGGGCTCCCTGCTCGGCAGGGAGTCTGCTTCTCCCTCTCCCGCTCCCCTCTCTTGTGCTCTTTCTCTCTCTCACTCTCTCTCTCAAATAAATAAATAAAATCTTAAAAAAAAAAAAAAAGTCTGTGGTTTTAGGGCGCCTGGGTGGCTCAGTTGGTTAAGCGACTGCCTTCGGCTCAGGTCATGATCCTGGAGTCCCTGGATGGAGTCCCGCATCGGGCTCCCTGCTTGGCAGGGAGTCTGCTTCTCCCTCTGACCCTCCCCCCTCTCATGTGCTCTCTCTCATTCTCTCTCTCAAATAAATAAATAAAATCTTTAAAAAAAAAAGATCTTATAACTAATAAGAAATAGAATCGGGATTTGGGGCACCTGAGTGGCTCAGTTGGTTGGGCGACTGCCTTCGGCTCAGGTCATGATCCTGGAGTCCCCGGATCGAGTCCCGCACCGGGCTCCCTGCTCAGCGGGGAGTCTGCTTCTCCCTCTCCCGCTCCCCCCTCTTGTGCTCTTTCTCTCTCTCACTCTCTCTCTCAAATAAATAAATAAAATCTTTAAAAAAAAAAAGTCTGTGGTTTTATGTGTGGTTTATCTCTTTCTTGTTGCTGTTCATGTGTTTTGTTTCCTAAGTTCCACATATGAGTGAAATCATATGTATTTTTCTTTCTCTGCCTGACTTATTTTGCTTAGCATTATACTCTCTAGATCATCTGTATTGTTGCAAATGGCAAGACTTCATTCTTTTCATTTCATTCTTTTTTATGGCTGAATAATATTCCATTATATATGTACATATATATGCATTATTAATATATGTAACTCCATTCATCTATCAATGGACATGGCTATTGTAAATAATGCTACAGTAAACATAGGGGTGCATGCATCCTTTTGAATTAGTGTTTTTGTATTCTTAGGGTAAATATCCAGTAGTACGATTACTGGGTTATAGGGTAGTTCTATTTTTTAATTTTTTGGGAAACCTCCACACTGTTTCCCAGAGTGGCTGCACCAGTTTGCCATCCCACCAGCAGTGCATGAGGTTCCTTTTTCTCCACATCCTTTCCAACACTTGTTCCTTGTATTTTTTATTTTGGCTATTCTGATAGGTGTGAGGTGATATCTCTTTGTAGTTTTGATTTGCATTTCCCTGATGATGAGGGATGTTGAGAATCTTCTCATGAATCTGTTGGCCATCTGAATGTCTGCTTTGGAGAGATGTCCATGTCTTCTGCCCATTTTTAATTGGATTATTTGTTTTTCTGATATTGAGTTGTATAAGTTCTTTATATATTTTGGAAGCTAACCCTGGATCAGATTGGTCATTTGCAAATATCTTCTCCTATTCTATAGGTTGCCTTTTAGTTTTGTTCATTATTTCCTTGACTGTGCAGAAGCTTTTTATTTTGTTGTAGTCCCAATAGTTTATTTTTACTTTTGTTTCCCTTGCCCAGGGGACCTATCTAGAAAAAAGTTGCTATGGCTGATGTGAAAGAAATTATTGCCTGTGCTGTCTTCTAGGATTTTGATGATTTCTTGTCTCACATTTAGGTCTTTTATCCATTTTGAGTTTATTTTTTGTAAAATAAAATGTAAAAAAGTGGTCCAGTTTTATTCTTTTGCATGTAACTGTCCAGTTTTCCCAACACCATTTGTTGAAGGGACTGTCTTTTCCCCATTGGATATTCTTACCTCCTTTGTTGAAGATGAACTGACCATATAATTATGGGTTTATTTTTGGCTCTCTGTTCTGTTCCACTGATTTATGTGTCTGTTTTTGTGCCAGTACCATACTGTTTTGATTTCTAAAGCTATTGAATTTTATGTGAAAATATGGGGAAAACATTGCTGTAATTGGGATAAGCAAATGTTTCTTTCTTTCTTTTTTTTTTTTTAAGATTTTATTTATTTGACAGAGAAAGACACAGCGAGGGAGGGAACACAAGCAGGGGAAGTGGGAGAGGAAGAAGCAGGCCTCCTGTGGAGCAGGGAGCCCGATGCGGGGCTCGATCCCAGGACCTGGGATCATGACCCAAGCTGAAGGCAGATGCTTAACGACTGAGCCACCCAGGCACCCCTAAGCAAATGTTTCTTAAAGAGGGCACAAAAAACACCAACTATTAAAAACATAACTAAGTTTCAACAAAATTAAAAACATTCTTTTGAAAACACACATTAATAAATGAAAAGGCAAGCCACATTGAAAGAAATTATTTTCAAAAAGCCTCTTGCAAAAGGCTCAAATCTAGAACATATAAAGAACATTTGCAACTCAATAATAATGTAACTAAACAACTCAAAAAAAGGGCGAACAACTTGAAAAAATACTTCAGAAAGAAGATATACAAATGACCAATAAGCATATGAAAAATTACTCAACATCATTATTCATTAGAGAAATGCAAGTTATGACCATATCGCTATGTCAATAGATGCAAAACAACTATTCAGTAAATTTCAACAACCATTAATGATAAAAATTCTTAGCCACCTAGAGTAAAAGAAAACCTACTTATCTTCAGGAGCAGAATTTATTAGTATCTACAGCTCACATAGTACTCAACAGTGAGATTGTGAAGGCTTTGTTCATAAAGTTCAAAAAAAAAGGCAAGGGCAATTACTCATATCACTTCAATACCTGAGGTTCTAGGCAGTGCAATAGGCAATAAAAATAAATAAAATGCACAGACATTGAAAAGAATACAACTGTCTTACTTGGAACATGCTTGTGTATATAGGAAGATCTAAGAAATGTTTTTTAAAAACTTTTTAAAATAAGTGAATTTAACAATGTTGCAGGATACAAAGTCAATGCATTTCTATGTGATAACAATGAACATTTTTGGAAAATGAAATTAAACATATATATCATTTACTATATTTTCCAAAGTAATAAAATATAAGCTTCATGTTTACCCAAACTGAATAACGTGCTATTCAAATTCTGTTTAACACTTGGGTTTTCTGTTTCCAGTAAAATGTGCTTTAGGTTTGGTGGGGGCTAGTGTCTCCAGTGTAAAACATTAAACTCCGTGGAGGTTATAGGTCTCCAGGGGGGCAATATTTGTTTATTTCTACTTCAGAATGTACTTATATTTTTATAGGGTTTGCTAGATTATCCCCTATTTACTCCCCCTGACATCCTGCCCCTCGGTTTGGCATTTTTGGAAATCCCTCAGCCCATCAAAAGGTATCACCAGAATAATCTGTTTTAATTCCTCAGTGCAGGCAGAAATTATAGTATTGCAGCAAAGAACACAGAAAATTGAAATTTCAACTCCTGACCAATAAGCATGATAAAATGCACTTAGTAAAACAGATTAACCAAGCAAAATCACAGTCTAGACTAAATAGAAAGAAAATCCTGCCAATTCTTTTTTTTTATTATTTTTATTTTTTTAAAGATTTTATTTATTTATTTGACAGAGAGAGACACAGCGAGAGAGGGAACACAAGCAGGGGGAGTGAGAGAGGAGAAGCAGGCTTCCCGCGGAGCAGGGAGCCCGATGTGGGGCTCGATCCCAGGACCCTGGGATCATGACCTGAGCTGAAGGCAGACGCTTAACGACTAAGCCACCCAGGCTCCCCAAAATCCTGCCAATTCTAAAAATGTATTACTCATTACATGAAAATAGAGATCTGGAAAATTTAACTGCCATAAAATTATGATTGGTACATAGTTCACATAAAAAGATACTTTGTACATACCTTGTTTTTAACAAAATGTCTGATAGGATTTAGATTTATCTCTGAAACCCAGTACGTCGCAGACGTTGGCTTCATTTTATTCACTTTATATCTGTACTTAAAATTTTTTTCTTATGTTGATTTTTCTCCCCAATTCACTTGTCAACTTCTCAAGGGTAATGGATGAGTCTACTTTTGCCTTCATATTTCTCCTAGCAGTAACTTCAGCGTTCACTAAATGTTGACTATGAGTTATTGTACAAAGAAAATTGATCAGAGATCAGCAACCATACTACCTTTTTAAACAGTCTTTTCCAGTTTGTTTTGAGAAAGGAAAGAATTCAGCAACTAAGATGGCCTAATGAATTCTACTCTTAAGCTCTTCTTATAAATACATCTCAAATTTTATACTCGTGCCTTACTCCAAAAGACCTGAGAGTACTGTCTAATAGTGCTCCTAGTCATACTCTGCAGTCTAAGTGTCTGCTAACTGTAGTGTCAGATCCAACAAACATTAGGATCCACCTCCTTTGAGCCAAATGTTTTTAGATATTTATTGCAGCGAGCATAGAAAAGACCTTCAAACTCAGGCTCTCTGACTGGCTACTCAATAACATTCTGAGTGGCATGAGTTGTATTTACGATCTGATGGCATGAGTTGATTGAATTATGAGCATGTGAAAATGATTTGTAGGCATTCACTCTTTCTCTCTCTACTAAATATAAAGTATATTCTATATACTAAATATATATATTCATCTATATAATAAATATAAATATTAAATGTATATATATGTATAGACACGCACTATATTCAGATTACGTAGGTGGAAAAACTTCATTAAGGTTTTTCTGGGAAATTTCATCCCAGGAAACAAATAAATATGGTCTGGTATTAAATTTACTTAAAATCCTAAGAAGATACTGGAAACTTTTCTCTAGAAACAAACCATTTAATAGTTGAGCTACTTTTAGGATTAATTAATTAGCTTATATAAACCATATTTATAGTGTCTACTAAATAGTTTAATCCTTAGCCACCTTATTAAAAACAATACAGTCTCCTTTAAGCTACTTATCTCTTTTCCTTGTTTTATTTTAACTTCTTGTTTCATTGATCTTTTATTATTTCTTACTATCTCATATAGACAATAATTTATCTTGCTTATTCATTAGATGTTTAAGCTCCATGATGGCCAGTATTTTCATATCTTTGTTTTTCTCCTATATCACAAGACTCCATGATAATACCAGACATATTTTAGGTTCTCTCTCTCTCTTTCTCTCCCTGTATCTCTGTCTTCTAACTATTTATCTATCTATCTATCTATCTATCTATCTATCTATCTATCTATCTATCTATCATCTATCTATATGACTAAGTGAGTAAGTAGATGGACGCGGGATTATATTCTTTTCAGGAAGGAAATCTAATTGCATGAACCTTTAAGGGATATTTTTCCTTCAAGCATGAGACTGAGAAGGATGGACATATTCTTCACCCTTGCTGGCTGATGCAGATGAGTAAGAGAGAGTTAATGTCCTGAAGCTAAGAGCATCAGAGAGTGTTCTGAGTCATAATGATTCATATTGTTTAGTGGCCTTAGTGCTAATGGGAAGTCTTTCATCCTTTCTCAGCAGTTCAGTCTTTGACAGTTAACCGGCAGGGCAATGGGTTGTTTCCAGTAGCAAAATACTCAAATGTACTCATTCCAGAACTGTTGACTTTTTCTACCCACATAAGTAAAGTGTAAACCAAGTACAGTGTGCGGAGATAAAGAGTAGATTAATACCCTAAAGAGTTGTTTTACACACTTTACTTGATAGCAAATGAATGGAGCAAGATAAGCAAAGAGGCATCCTTGGGACACTTCAAATTCACATGGATTCTGAGATGGTGAAATGATTGCATAGTCAAAAGCAAAAATGACAATTTTAATACTTATCTTAATTGTACTCCAGTTTTTCTATGTTTGGAACATACTTATAACTTAATTATATATAAACATATGGTATAAAATAATAGTTATAATGCTGCTATTTTTATAAATAAAATGCACAATATGGTCTCATCATAAAATCATTATATCTATTTTTCTTGATTTCCCTCTGTTTCAGGATATCTGCAATGATGTTCACCAAATGGTAATGATGGATGTTTCTTCATTATGATTATAGGGATGATTTTTAATTGTGTTATTTATATTTTTTATATTGTTAAATATTTTACAATGCTCATACACATTCTTCCAGTAAAAACAATGCTGTTATTCTTAAAAAGCAAATTTATAAAATCAAAGCAAGTAAGTTTAGAACCAATAATATTTTCTGATTCTAAAACAAAGCAGCACCGATAACAACAAACCCGGCAATGGCGGCGGTGATGAGCAGGAGTAAAATGTTAAGCAGTTTCCCCTCTCAGAACACTCGTAAAAAGCAAATTGTCGTCCTACCATGAAGAATGGATGGGTATCCAGTGACAGAGCGTCTAATTTATTGATTATTTTAGTAGTTTAATGAAGAGACTATATAGATTATAGAGAATCTAATATATATTTCTGCCAAATATTTATTGAGTGAACAATAAAGTACCAGAAGCTAAAGGAAATACAAAGATGAATAAACCTCAACTCTGCCATTAACAAATATATAGTTCAATGGGAAAGTTAAGGCCTATTCAAAGTTTATCATAATAAAGTAGATAGAGTCTAGGGAAGGATAAAATTGTATGTTGCTGAGGGAATTAGGAAAAATAAAGTTATATTGGGATGAGTCAGAGAATATTAATAACTAAAAAAGAAAACAATCGTACATGGCAAGCCTCCGCACATATTATACATGTAACCTCTACAACTATTCATATTATTATGGGTAGTAGTTTTCAACTACTGCTGTAATAAATTACCACAAATTTGGTGTCTTAGAACAACGTAAATATATCCTCTGAAAGTTCAGTAGGTTAAAAGTCTGACAAGAGTCTCACTGAATTACAACCCAGGTATCAGCAGGATTGCATTCCCTTCTGGAGGCTCTCAGGGAGAATCCATTTCTCTGTCCTTTCTAGTTTCTAGAGGGCATCCACTGTCCTTGGCTCATGGTCTCCTTTCAGCTTCATAGCCAGCAAAATTATATCTCTCTAACCATGTTTTCATAATATTAATCTTCTGACTGCAGCCAGGAAAAGTTTTTTTATTTAAGAATCCCTTGAGCCCACCCAAATGATCCAGGATAATCTACCCCAACTCAAGGCCCTTCATTTAATCACATCTGCAAAGTCTCTTTTGCCAAGTAAGTAACACATTTTTAAGATCCGAGAATTGGGACATGGACATTATTTGGAGCCATTATCCTGCTTACCATCGTCTGCCTTCTGGATTCCAAAGATTCATGTCCATCCAACATGCAAAATACATTCATCCTATTCCAGGTCTCCAAAGTCTCAATCCATTATAGCATCAACTCAAAGTCCAAATGTTCATCTAAATTTCACCAGCCTTGCATCTTATCATCTAAATCATCTAGATTAAGTATATCAGGCATGAGTGAAACTTTGTGTACGATCCATCCTGGGGGACAATTAATGGACCTGTGAAACTCAGGAAACAAGTAATGTGTTCCTAAAATACAATGGTGGGATGGGAATAGGGTAATAGTGGTAGACACTCTGAGTCAGAGAGATTACTCCTGTCATAAAAAATTTCCCTTAGCTTTTCCATATTTTAAATTTAATCTTGATATTCACCTGCTCCCCTGATAGAAAAAAAATCAAATGTCACACTTGCAGCTGAAAAGTAAGGATAATTGAATATATCAGGAAACTTCCTGATTATTTTGTATATAGAGCCTGCTGCAAGCCCATAAAATCAATCAATTGCTATGTGAGGCCTTAACCAGGAAAATACTTTTCCAGTTTTAGCATCAAGAAAGCATGGCAAGCAGAGATCCTTTTGTTTTTTTTACATAGGAATAGCCTCTTTAGTTCCTGACTGGGTAGTGGGAGGTAAGGTGAAGCTGGAAAAGATGCTCTTCTGTGGTTGCAACAGAATATGGAGATTTTGACTGATATAAATCTTGGTCGTATTTAATCCTTTTGGGATGAGGGTTGAGAAATTGGTGCGTCTGCTCCATAATAGTTGAAGCAATAAAATATCAATAAACCTTTCCAAGATGCAGTGGGCCAGAGCAGGCTTTTTCTTCCTTGTTACCACAGAATGCTGAAGTACTTCAAGAGCACTTCACATGCTAATACATAATATATTAGAGAATAATATTATATCTTATACATTTACATATGATATAATAATAGTATACGGAACATTATAATTTCTTCCATTTATCTACTACATTACAGAGTGTGCAATTATATTTATACAAAATTAGTTTATAACTAAAATAAATCTTGCCTCTATAAAATACAATAAATAAAAAGAGCATAATTTGGCTTTTTCCCCTAATTCTGAACCTCCTTATTTTGCAAAAATGCCTGTCACTGTTAGAATTTCTCCTGCACCGGGAGTCCAGTTCAACCTTTGGCTTGAGAGGGGTTCTGAATGCTCCCTCTAGGGATGTGCAGAATCTGAGGTCTTTCTTCCCTACTGTCTGATCTTAAGAGTTTTCTTCCTTTATCCTCAGAGGCTCCATTAACCAACCTCTGTGGAGCGTCTGAGAAAATGCCTTTTTCTGAAATGGGAGGCTAGCTTCAGGGATGTGTAGAAATCACTATAACTATTTGCCGTGGGTCTCTACTACTTTCAGTGCTGGGCTGGGCTACCAAAAGGCAATCCGTGAATGTGTCTGGTAGAAATATGACTGACCCTTAATCCTGATATCCTCCTGCAGCTTTAAGAAGCCATGTGCTCTCAATTCCTCTCCTGCCTCCTTTCAAATTAGGCTTACTTTTCCTGTTGAGTTTTATTGCCTCATTAGTTACAAATGAAAACTCAATTTTTCAGGTTCCAAATATGAAATTTAAACATGGGAGAGTAGTATGAATAAATAAAAATTAAATTATTTTGATACTTGACATAAAAAATTCTGTCTAAGCTATTAGCCTATTAATGGGTAGGAAGAGAGTGTTCTTACATTTTTAGGACATTATATAAAATTCTAATAGAGGCAATAAAAGTAGCAGCTTCCACATGTTTTAGGAAAATGGAGCTGCACTGCAGCAAATTCACTCTCATTTGCTGAAAACTGCCAGAAGGGCCTTGAGTTTAGGTCAGGTTACATCCTGAAATCCTCCTCCTCTGGATCAACAGGTTCAACCTGAATTCCCAAGCATTATCCTGACTGTATTACTTTTATTCTTGCTGTATGACTTTTACTTCTGATGCATCTATAATTTTGACTTTTAAAATGTAGAGTCAAGTTGTACTAAAGACAGATGCTTACTATTAGTAGCAGGCAACTCCTTAGTGGATTTGTTTTTAAGTTTATCAGATTGTCTTCTGGTTATAATTGGATCAGCTTTCATTCTAGTTTAAATGGGAATGTCATAGCAGAATACAGAATATTACTGGTGCTACCATATCCTTATTGGTGTTTTTCTTCTGGTTGATGCATATTCTGTCTCTCAGCCCCTGAACCTTCACTATATGGTGTACTACCCTTAGGATGACTTGATAATAGATCTGTTCATTCTACCCTTTATGGTTTATTGTGGAACAGTTGGGTTAAAATAATAATAATAATTCAAACATGAAAGATTAGTGCAGAAGGTAGTCTATGTGCTCAAAATAGTGTGTGTGTGTGTATATACATATGTATATGTGTGTATGTATACATTTATATATTTATAATTTCAGAGAAAGTGAAGAAACAAACAAAAATAGTTTCAGAGTAGAAACTATAGCCAGTGTTTTTGCCCCATATATACTATTGCTAGAGAAGATTGCCCTCTGCTGTTAAACATTTGTGACTTTCTAGTAGACTTGATTGATTTCTAGTAAAGTTCTTGGAAATTTAACATTCAGAGATTCTCCCCATAAGTGGTGTTCTTCACAACAGGAACGTATTATTAACAACTGTAAAAATGCTAGATAATGAGTAAAACCCTGTCTTTAACCTCTTCCTAGCACGAGCTTTCGTTGCACTCCAAAGAATATAAACTTCTAATGACATTGGTAAATATCACTAAAGGTTAATATTCTTTCAAAACCTGATTAGTATATTGAACCAAGCTCAAAAATGTTTCAGTGAAGCTTTACTTCTGGCCTTTGTTAGAAGAATCCTCCCACGCTACCAGTCAAGAGGGTAAAAGACCCTACAAAGAATATGGATACCATCCAAGTCGCTGAATTTTTTTTCTCTGATTATATTGCCATAAGAATTATGTAATTGCTTGACTTTTGAGAGATGATATTGCCAAAAATTTATAGGCAAAGATATTAATTTCTCACTGAGAAGTCAGGAAATGATAGTTGAACACGTGGCAACAAATCTTTCTGCTGCCGTGCTGTGATGAATTTGAGGTTGATCGAGCTTGCTTGGTAATGTGGCAGTAGGGGAATGAAAAACAGGATGTCGGTTCCAATAGCAGTTAACTAGAATGATTACAAATGTCTATAATGGCACATTAAAGTTGACATGTTGTTTACTACAACTTGGCATAGAGTCACAAAGAGTTTGTCCGGTATTGACTTCAAATTTTAATAGAAGTTTCAAGATCTTTTAAAAGCAATTGCAGACTCAGTGTAAATTTATTGGTCTTACCAGGTGTGTCACACATCAAATGTGAAAGCATCCATAATTACGTTATTTTGTACCACATGCCCTTGAATCTCTAATGAACTCATTTCTTAAGAGTTAGACAAAATGGGTGAAATTTTTCTCTCAACTACGTATTTTGTAGATGCATTTTGAACCCATTTATTTCCCATTTTTTTCCTACCTAAAAAAGGGATGTTTTAAAATATGCCCAGGAAATTGACTGCCTTCACTAAGGTTCTGTGTGCTGTGCTTCACACTATAATAATGAGAATCTTGTCAAGACACTTCTCATTTGCATTTTAACCTAAAAAATATCTGATTAATTACATGTAATGATTTCCCTTATTTTGGTTCAGGGACAGAATAATAATCGTGAATATTTTAGGGTCACAGCAAATAAGTTGTAGAGCAAGGACTTAAACTCATGTTTCCTGTTTTATAGTATTCTAGATTCAGAAAGTCTCTCTATAGCTTTAAATGTTAATTTGCTGGAAAGAATTAGATATTTGCTTGACTGGAACTTTATCTCAAAATTTAGTTTTCACTGGAAGAAAAATTTGCCTTTTCTCTGAGTACTATTTATTTTTTTTCAGTTTGTATCTATTTTCAGCATTTTGTGTCTTCTATGTAGATAAAGATGAGTTGTTATATTTGCTCTTAGAAATAAGGTCAATATTTATTATAATTTAACAATAACTTATTGAATACACATTTTTCATTATCAGAGAAAAAAACCTAAAATATAAAAGAAAATCCATGCCCAGAAATAGCTTACAATTCACTGTGGCAATGGGACATAATAAAGAAAAATGGATATGACTAAACATTAAAATAATACAGATATGTATATGATTCAGTGTTAAAAGAAAAATATAAAGTAGTGGTTTTAATGTGTTTGCTCAATATTCTGAAAAAAAAGAAGACTTTTGCTAATGATGCATTTCCCTTACACATTTTTTAATTACCTGATTTTTTGCAAGCATAAATGGTTTAAACTTTTATATTTATGTATATATAAATAACTTTTAACTTTTTATTTGCTATGACTATGAGGTTCTAAGTCAAAAAAATAATTTAGGTTATGTTATTGTTGCAATTGCTTTTAAAATAGAACTGATCAAAAACAAACTCTATTAGAAAATTTGTTAATTATTCAACACAAAAAATATTGAAAATGCTTCTCTTTGAGATTTAAAATGTTTTTATAGTATTTTTATATCAATATAAGAATATGATTTACTGCTAGAAGGAGAACAGTTCAGCATCATGTATATTTCTTTCTTTTTTTAAATTTAATTTAATTTTATTATGTTATGTTAGTCACCATACAATAATACATCATTAGTTTTTGATATAGAGTTCCATGATTCATTGTTTGCATATAACACCCAGTGCTCCATTCAATACGTGAGCTCCTTAATAGCCATCACCGGGCTAACCCATCTCCCCATCCCCCTCCCCTCTAAAACCCTCAGTTTGTTTCTCCGAGTCCATAGTCTCTCACGGTTCCTCTTCCCCTCTGATCTCCACCCCCCCTTCATTTTTTCCTTCCTTCTCCTAATGTCCTCCATGCTATTCCTTATATAAGTGAAACCATATGATAATTGACTTTCTCTGCTTGACTTAGTTGAAGTGCTGGAAAGCCAATGTACATAAACAAGTAAATAAAAATGGCAAGCCATTTGATATGACAATGTTGTCAAGTATTTGACAAAAATCATATGACATTTTTCAATCAACAAATAACTAAATGGTAGTTTATCTGAAAACACATTTGAATTTTCCTTCAATTTTCTTTAAATCAAGGAATTTGATTAAAGTTAATTAAAGACACTAAAGATAATTATTTTCTTTATTCCTGGGGTATATATATATATATATATATATGATGAAATATCTTAGAATTATATCCACTACTCCTTTTTTTAGAGGTACCTTGTCTATGGAGTTAAAATGAGCTGAAATAGGCATTTGAAAATATTTCATAAAATTGTGAAAGTATTTTAGGTGTTTTTCTAAATGACTTGGTCATATATTCTGCTTTCAGGAATACAACTTAATTTATTTTTTAGATGTTAACAAAAAAGAAAAAAAAAGAAGGAAGGCCTTTAATAAAATGTTTCCATATATAAAAAAGAAAAGGAGGGATTTGCTTATAGTAACTTTGAGGCTGTCTTTCATAGATGTGCCATTCTTCTACAATTGCTAGGAGATGCCCCCACTACCCCACACTATAATACTGTATACTTGAATTTGATTTTAAAACATCCTAACTGCATTTTATATATTCCACTTCATGTGCCATGCCTCAACTTAAATAGATAGATGCTTGAGCCAGGGAGAATCCTGAAGCCTTCTTAGAGGGATGCTGCCTTCATTAAAGGAGGCTTCTTAGAAAACAATACTTAATCTTGTTTTTTTTGTCCCTCAGTGAACTATAGGAAGATTCTTGATGAGTAAGAGTCATACTTCTCTTCCTAAAGTGAAGGAGACAATTATGAAAAAGGAAATTGGAAAGGAACCAATGCAGGGGTGCCTGGCTGGCTCAGTTGGTTGGGCGTCTGCCTTGGCCCAGGTCATGGTCCCAGAGTCCTGGGATCGAGCCCCACGCTGGGCTCTCTGCATGGTGGGAAGTCTGCTTCTCCCTCTCCTTCTAACTTGCTTTCTCTCGCTATCTCTGTTGCTATTTCTGTCTCTCTCTCTCAAATAAATAAATAAAATCTTAAAAAATAAGGAAAGGAACCAATACAAGTCTTAAACACAAGTAATGAATCCATAAAATCTTTCCTGCTGCACATACCATTATGACAACTGCTGATGTAAAACATGTATATATATAAATATGTTTATATGTATATTATATAATAATTTACATATATAATATATAATTATATATATAACATATAAAAGGAGCAAATCTGAATAGGGTCTGATGTCAATACAAGTCCCTATGGGGGATGCAGGGATTGATCTGTACCTATCAAGGTAAGTAGGCGTTTGGCAGACAGATAGTTGAGGACAGGGCATTCCAAACTTAGCTAAACACAACAAAGATTTTTAGAATCAAAAGATGTGTCTGGGGGGAGAATGAAGAGAATAACTTTGCCAAAGTAAAGAACTTTCTTGGTGAAGTTAAGAAGTATGGTTGGAGAGGTCCTTTGTAACTTGAGTTGGGGAAGGCTGTGCTTAAACTTTATCGTGGGGCGCCTGGGTGGTTCAGTTGGTTAAGCGACTGCCTTCGGCTCAGGTCATGATCCTGGAGTCCCTGGATCGAGTCCCGCATTGGGCTCCCTGCTCGGCAGGGAGTCTGCTTCTCCCTCTGACCCTCCCCCCTCTCATGTGCTTGCTCTCTCTCATTCTCTCTCAAATAAATAAATAAAAAAAATCTTTAAAAAAAAAAACAAAAAACTTTATCGTGTAGAAAAATACTTGTCTCAGTGTAAATTTTGGGCCGCCTGCTTTAGAATCACTTGGGAGTACCACTTAAAACACAATCTTGACCCTGATACCAATCCTTCTCAAAAAGATATCTACAGTGTCTGACATCTGCATTTAAATCAAGTACTGAAGTTATTTATGTAGTGTAAAAATGGTACACCTCTGCTATACATGTTTGAGAATACTGAATGAAATTGAGCATGGAAGAACATTTATGACGCAGAAGTTCTGGGGCTGCATGAACTGGACCAGTAGACTATAGAGAAGTTAGGTCAGTCAAGGGAGACTTCAGATTTCACATGTGAGTGACAATAAAATGATGATGTCCTTGGTGGAGGAGGCCATGCTTAGGGGATAATGAGGTTCTTTATTTATGTATCATCACTTTTCTTCATAATCTATTTCTATTTGAATTCTATCTTACAGTAAGTTAATCATTCAGTTACTCATACCTGGTTCTTTCAGATTCCCTGTCTGTCATTTATGTTTCTCAGAACAGAAAAAAATAAAACTACCAATTTAAATCTAAATACATGTGTTATTAAAATAAATCGGAATATTGAATTAAAGATTATCTTACAGACTATTATATGTAAACACTGTATCTTTCTAATATTCTTTAAAAGTAAAACAAAAACAAAAAACAAAAAACGGAAAACCCCAGAAAGTTAATGCAACTTGCTTTCCCTGGTATAGTTGAGAAATGCACCATTCATCCTTTCTTCCAAATCTGCTACAATTTGATTTGGCCTTTCACTGACCTTAATTTCTCTAGGAACAGGCTCTTGTGGAAATGCTTCATGTCAGGTTTGCTCAAGAAAGGAGACAAGGAAGAAAAAAATGTAATAAAGTTTTGGTAAGGAACTAACTGACATTAAAATGACCTATTTTCTTCAAAATCTTGATTATTGGCTAGGAAACCCAGAACAATATTAGAAAATAATATAAAGGCTGATAGAGTAAAAAACAAAGAAAGAAAATGATGAAGACTAATTTTCATTCTTCCAATTCCTTATTTTTAACTCGGGGAACAGTAAGTGCTCTGTAAAGAAATATATATTGTATATAAGAATTCGCTTCTTACATACAATATATATAAGAAAAAATTCGTTTCTTCTTCAAAACCCAAGAGCAAATGTGTGCAAGTCCTGCTTTATAAGTAGCTCAAATATTATCCTTCTTACCAACCCTAAAATCTTTCATTTGATGTCTGAACACTTGTGTGTGTGCTTCAGGAAAGTCCCTCTCACTCTACTAAATAAGCACCAAATTCAGCCTATCCCAGTCCTTCAAAGTGCTTCTATTTTACCCGGTAACACTTGACTAAAGGTATTGAAATGCACCCAGGGATAAAATATATTCATATAACTTTTATATAATATAAAACATTATGTGACCATGAGAGAGAAAATGGTGCATGTATAAGTGTATTCAAAGGGCTCAAGTGAGAAGAGTTTCACCAAATTAGGATAAAAAATCTACACCCTGTCCCTTCCCCTGTTCTCTTCTTGTTTCATATACATGCAGATTTTGTAATCTACGTATAGTCATGACTATTAGCATACTGTGGTTAATTTCAGGATTCTAAGTACAGTGGATGAAGTAGGATTTTCTCCTTTATCAGGAGAGAAAAAACCGGAAGATAAAAACAAGGAGGGAACTGTTACACTGTCTTCGCAATATGACAAAGCATCCAAGATGGGAGAACTTTAAAAAGGGTCAGTTTTCACTCCCACCTTGTCCTTCAGTTATTACATGGCTTAGTTGTGACAGAGATAGAGATGAAGAGGGAGTCAGGAATAGTTAAGGCCATGCCTAATGGGACTCTGAAGCTTACACCTTAGGAGGGTGCCACTGGCCTAAAATAGAGATTCCAAACACATGTGATATTAAAATGTGTATCTGATTGGGTGAGGATTTCTGTCACGAAAGACATTATCTGGGGATAGTAAATGGCAATAGAAGTCTCTATTAGGTGTTGAAAATATTCAAAATAAGAGTTTTAATGTTCAAGGTGGTCCACAGTATGTGGAATGGAATCCCTGGGTGTTGAAATGCAAGAGAATAGTCCCTGGGGAAAGGGACTGGTGGGGCCCAGGCAAAGTTACCATCTCCAGGCAGGTGGCTAGCAGAGCTCAACTTGGGCCTGTTAACCAGGCTGGGAGATGTTAGGGGATAAATATTATGTCTTACTCTGCTTTATATCCTCAGTACCTGGAACACAGTAGTCCCTGTCAAATATTTGAAAGAATAGGTGATGAAGTAAATAAACAAAGACAGACATAGACCAGGCTCACATACGAGTGGTTACAACAAAGGCTGAAGACTACTCTGTATGTTCATGGTTGGGTCTTATCCAGGAACAGTGTGATTTGGAAATTAGACCTAGTGACTAAAGGCAAAAAAGATGAATTTCAGAATCCACTGACTTGTTAGATGGAGCTCCCTTGCTTATCTTCTACTTTAGCCAGTATCCAGAGCTAAAGTCTTAGTTGCAACAGATGTACTAATTGGAGAATCATGAATTGACATACCAAATTCTAGGTCCTTCATGATTCGTTCTAAAATGTATACAAATATTTGTATTTTCTAGATCTATGTAGCTGTCAATCAATGTGCATCCGTCAGGATCTGCTAGAAATAACTGTATTTGTTCAAATAATTAAGAAAGGATTTCCTTCAGAAAAAAAAGAAAATTGCCTTATACTTACATCTTCATAAAATCTCTCATAGAATAGAGAGCTTTCTCAATTGGTTTATTTCGAACAACACACTACTGTTGGAGGAAGACCCTGCAGGCCCCTTGCCACACAAAGTATGCTCTTCAGACCCCAGTATCAACTTTATTTGGGAATTGATTGGAAATGTAGTCTCATGCCTTCTCCAGCCTTATGGAATGATAATTTGCATTTTAATGAGATCCTTAGGAGATTCACATGCACATTAAACTTTGAGAAGCAATGGCCTATTAATCAATATTAGGCTTAGATGTTTATAGTAATATTCTGTCTAAATCAAGTAGGAGGCAAGGAAATGTAAATGGAGACTAAGTTTATTTCTTTTTCCTTAGGGTTATGACTTCACAATTGAAAACCTTGGCGTTAGTGTGTGTGTGTGTCATGTGTGTAGATATGTGTATATTTTATAAGAGTCATGTGTGGATAAAATAAGAGAGTGAAAACTGGATGAATAAAGGAAACTGACACACTTGTTCAGTGTAGTGGAAACAAGGGAGAGTAGAAGGATTGTAATTAATTAGAGATTCGGAGATTGCAGGCTCCATCTCAAGCAGGCCACTGACACAGCCCATTGAAATTGAAGTCATCTAAGGATGCAGTCCCAGATTTTTCAAGATATGGAAATAAATTTGCACAAAGTTCCCCAGTTGTAAGTATTAAAATCTAATTAGATTTTATTTAAAAGAAAGAAAGGAAGGAAAAAACAACAATGCTCAGTTTTTTCAGAGTCCATAGTCTCTCACGGTTCGTCTCCCCTCCAAGCCTGATCTTAATTAAAATAGTACCCCAGCCTAGTCCTAAGGAGTCCAAATCTGAAGGCTTTGGTGTCTATAAGCGTCATGTTGACATTTGCAAGTCCTGTTTCAAAAAATGTTCAATATATACCTAAGACATGCATTACCATTCATATTTCTGTGAAACTAAGTGTTTAGACAAAAGAATTTAAGAACTACTATTCTAAATGCTGTTTATTGAGAATTTATTATATGTTCATCACTCTTTTACCACTTTATACACCCGTTTAATCTTCAGAACAATCCTGAGTAAGTGGTAGTAGTTTCTCTGTTTCACATTTAATGGAACCAAGAAAAAAAACTCTGGAAAAAAAAACTTCCTTTCCACTGACTTCCAGAAAGGTAATTGTCTCCAGACTGTATAGGTCATTTCTACCTCCCAGAGGCTACCTCCCAACCTGGCCAGCCCAACTTAAGCCGTAGAGCCAGGCAGATCTCTTCTGCAGCAGTATCACTGGCTTTCAGCTTTTCTCCCTTATCTCTTATTGCAGTCAATGCATTTGTTGCTTCTTTCCATTTTCCTTTTTATGGCCCTCCTATCTGCTAACCCAAAAGCTGGTTAATAACAACCATAAGCTTCCTTCTACTTCTGCAGGTGATATGAAAATGTAACATGAAAAATGGTTGTATTTTAAAAATGAATACATGGAATAAATGAATGAATAGATAGATAAATCTTTAAGACCTATGGCAGGATTGTGGAGAAACTTTTAGCTTTTTTTGACAATGGGGACATTTTATATCACTCATACCTCCTCATTACCTCTCATTGTGTTTTTTACACAGGACTAGCTGTTATAATATATGCCCTTGATTTTTGAAAGAAGCATTCTATAAAGATTGTTTCCTTTGAATAGTCATCAAATAAAACAAAAAATTGGGCATTTTCAGCCCAACCTGTCTCTAATGGATAAGAATCGAGGCAAGTCATCTAATTGTAGTTTACCTACTATGAGATGATTGTCAAAATGGTTATTACAGAGCAAAGTGAATGGATTTATCGAACACTGACAACATCCAATACTGTTGAGAATGTGGAGCAACAGTAACTCTTCATTGCTGGTGGGAATGAAAGTGGGTACATTCACTTTGGAAGACAGATTGGTGGTTTCTTGCAAAACTAAACATGCTCTTACCATACATTCCAGCAATTGTATTCCTTGGTATGTCCCAAAGGAGCCAATAACTTATGTCCACACAAAATCCTGCACATGGATGTTTAGAGCAGCTTTATTCATTATTACCCAAACTTGGAAGCAACCAAGATGTTTGTCAGTAAGTGAATGGATAAACAAACTGTGGTATATTCAGACAATAGACTTATTCAGAGCTAAAAAGAAATGAGCCTCCATGCCATGAAAAGACATGGAGGAAACTTAAATGCATATTACTCAGTGAAAGAAGCCAATCGGAAAGTCTACATATCAAATGATTTCAATTATATGACATTCTAAAAAAGGCAAAATTTTTAAGGAACTCAACAAGCTCCACAAGGGAAAAACTCAACAAAATCACGACCAGACAATATTATCAGAGGACTGAAAACCAAAGTAAAGAAAAGCCAGAGAAAAACAGCACAATACATACAAAAAACCAAAAAGTTAAATAACCTTGGATTTCTTGTCAGTAACCATTGTTGGAAGAGGTCATTGAGAAGACATGACCGCTGGTTGACCTTTGAACTAGAAGGGGCAGTTGGAGTCTCTGCACTCCTCACCTCTCCTGGGAATAAAGGTGTGGCCCATCATTCCCACACCTGGAGCCATTTGCAAGGCCAAAGACTTGAGAGAACAATACGATATTGAGATCGCCTGGAGGTTTAGTGACTAAACCTCCTTAAGGCCTCTATATAAACGTTAAGAGTCCGGTGATTGCCTGTAGAGATACTTGTCCTGAGGCTGCTCGAGACAAGTGTTGTTTGTGTGAGTTCCCTTGCTTGTTAGACCTGCCACCTACCAATCTGTAATGGTTTGCCTCTTCCTTCAGTTTCTGTGCCTTCTAGGCACAGGGGCCAGTTTGCAAACCAACAACCAGAGAGGGAAGAAGAGGGGAGCATCTAAAAAGTGCTGTAAAAAAAGAACTGTCAGCCTACAATTCTATAGCCAGTGAAAATGTTCTTCCCGAATGAGATAAAATGAAGTCATTCTAAATGAAGGAAAACTATGGTAATTTTTTTGATAGTAAATATGCTCTAAAAGAAATGCTAAAGCAAGTTCTTCAGGCTGAAATGAAATAGTACCAGAGGGAAATTGGAACTTTAGGAATAAAGGAGAAACAAGAAAAGTAGTAAATACCTGGGTAAGTTTAGTATTTTCTCTTTTTAACTTCAAGAAAATGTGTATGCCTGTTGAAAGCATGTTATATAAAGCTTGTAGTGGAACTTTAATGATTACAGATACAGATTACATGTGAAAATTACAACCTAAGTGAGGGAAAGAGAGATACGCGGTTCTAAGGCTTCTTTACTTGATGTGGTATAAAATTAACTTCAAGTAGTCTGTGAAAAGTGACGTATATGTTTTGTAATCCCTAAAACCACTAAAAGAAATACAAAGAAATATGGCCCAAAGCCAGAAATCAGTTAAACTAGAATATGAAGTGTTGATACAATCTAAGAGAAAATAAATAAGGTTTTTTTCCAATTCCTATATCTGCAGATATTTTAATAATTTGAATAGGGACTTTCTAAGAGGAGTGTGTGTTATGCAACATTTTTGAAATTGTTTGATCGTGCAAACTGAATGTTTAGAGGAATATATATATTTAACTATTATTACTTGTTTGGGAGTAAAACTGGTTTTATGAAATATTCAGTTCTACTGAAAAGATGATAGCTGAGTTTTCAGTGTTTTTTTTTTTTTTAAGATTTTATTTATTTGTCAGAGAGAGAGAGGGAACACAAGCAGGGGGAGAGGGAGAGGGAAAAGCCGATTCCCCGCTGAACAGGGAGCCCAATGTGAGACTCCATCCCAGGAACCTGGGATCATGACCTGAGTCGAAGGCAGACGCTTAACAACTTAGCCGGTGCCCCTTCAGTGTTATTTTTGACTTTACATGTTGTCAAATGGGTGTTAGGATGAATTAATTACAAATAACTGGCACAGAATTTGCTTTGTTAATATTGATATATATACATCTGGCTTTTGTGTGCCACAAGTTTCAGTCTCTGAAAATACTAATGATAAAACTCTAAGACCTTAACTTGTAGAAATCGGAGATAATGAATGCACCTAAGTACAGGTTTAAAAGATTAAAAATATATCTCATTACTGTTAAAATTATGTGAAGAAAAAAAAATTGGACAATATTATAGAAAGTACTATTGGATGGGTAACCCATAGTATTAGAAATAAAAAAAGGAAAAAAGTAGCCATGTAGAAATAGAGGGGAAGCCTGTGCCAGGCAAAGAAACTACAAGAATTAGGAGTATGATAGAGAAGTAACAAGAAAAGATTAGAAAAAATGACCACTGACCTAGGAAAATTTATTGCCAAAACCACGAAAAGTTTTTTCAAGAAGGGAGTGGGTACTGATAATATTCCCTAAGAAGAAATCGGGGGATTTTTTTCTTTGCCTACAGCACAGGGTAATGATTGGTGACCTTGAAGAGAGGTCTCATTAAAATTGCTGGTATGAAAGCTTGATCGAAATTGGCTGAAGAACTGGGAGATGAATAAATAAATACCCCAAGTCGAGAATATTTCTTGAAGTGCTTTGTTATGAGGGTAAACAGAGTAATAGAAAAGTAACCGGGTAGGGATATAATGGCATAAGATTTCTTTTCTTTCTTTCTTTTTTTTTTTTTTAGTGGCTTAAAACAACATTTATTATCTCACAGTTTCTGTGGGTCAGGAATCTGAGTGTAGCTTGATTGGATCCTCTGGTTCAGGTTTTTTTTTTTATTATTATTATGTTATGTTAATCACCATACATTACATCATTAGTTTTTGATGTAGTGTTCCATGATTCATTGTTTGCGTATAATACCCAGTGCTCCATGCAGAACGTGTCTTTTTTTTTTTTTAAGTGCCTGGGTGGCTTAGTTGGTAAAGCATCTGCCTTCGGCTCAGGTCATGATCCTGGAGTCCCAGACTGAGCCCTGCATCAGACTCCCTGCTCAGTGGGGAGTCTGCTTCTCCCTCTGCCTCTTAGCCCGCTCATGCTCTCTTGCGCATGCGCTCTCCCTCTCTAATAAAAAATCTTAAAAACAAAAACCTGTTTTTGATCTGATGGGCCAATTCTAATGCAATAGGTAGATGGAATTAAGGATTATAACAAAGAGGATATTGGCAAGAGCAAAGTCCTAGGAGGGCATGGTTTCAGACAAGAAGAAGGGTCAGAGGGGGAAGAGGAGTGAAAGTGTGTGGATCAGGGTGCAGGGAGTGTGAGGTGTCTGGAGGTGCTAAGTTATATCATTCAGGATGCTTGGTTACAAATCACAGAAACCAACTCTGACATAAGGAAATGAAAAATTTAATAAAATTGTATCAAGTAGCTCAAGATGCTCTTTTGAGTCCTGGAGAACTGAGTTTATGGCTATGCAGGCAAATATTTAAAAAGAAAAATAATACCAGAGTTGACCCAGGGAGAATGTTGCTACTTTGACATAACACCAACTATCCTCAGTAGAAGTAAAATTAGATATTATATGCCATTGTAGTGCTCCTGAAACTTTGGCACCAAGAACTCTTTTCTCCAAATTTTACCTACTACTGAGTGTTCTTTGCAGATCCCTTGATCCTAAATGGGGACACCTGGCTGGTGAATCAAAAGGCACATGCTGAGAAAAGAGGGTGTGATATACATGTGTGGTGTTTGTTTCAAAACTGACTGTAGGCGCACCGGGGTGGATCAGCGGGTTAAGCGCCTGCGTTCGGCTCAGGTCATGACCCTGGGGTCCTGGGATCGAGCCCCGCATCGGGCTCCCTGCTCCTCGGGGAGCCTGCTTCTCCCTCTTCCTCTGCAGCTCCCCCTGCTGTGCTCCCTCTCTCTGGCAAATAAATGAATAAAATATTTAAAAATAAATAAATATATATAATCACCAAAATAATGTATCAAGAAACAAAACTAAGAAGAAAATCTGCATAAAAATTTTTGATAAATATTAAAAAATGGACAGATGGATTGTTTTTATGGTTTGGATGCATTAGTGCTATAAATATCAATTGTATCCAAATGCACCTGTGGACTCAATGAAACCTCAATCAAAATCCCAACAAGATTTTTAAAGTTCTTCTAAAATGTATATGAACATTTAAAGGATCAAGAATAGCCAAAATGATCTTTGAGGGGAAGGGCACAACTGAAATAGTCATACTTTCAGCTATTAATATTTACTATAGATACTGTGATTAGAACAGGGCAGTCTTGTACAATGCTGGACAAGTGGATCGTTTTAACAAAATATTCCAGAAAATGACTTACAGAGACATCCTGTATACAAGTTGAAGTTTCATATAACCTATGATCCACTAAGTCTACCAGTTAAAACCTTATAATTGCATGGACATCGGAAGGTATAAGGATGGTGATAGCAGATTTATTCTTAAGTGTTCCAAGCTGAAAATTTTTCAAATGTGTAGCAACAGCAGAATTCTTAGTAAAAGGTGGTACGTTAGAATACTGCACAGCAATGAAAATTGACTATAGTTTCAAGAATCAATATGTATAAAACATACAAATACTGGGAAAAATAAACTTACAGAATATATTTAGTAACATTAGGGAACAGGCAAAATTATCTTTAAAAATCTGACCGTTGATTTCTCTCTCAGGATTAGGCAAAGAAACATCACAAAGGAATGCACAGGAAGACTTTAAGTGAGAGTATAAAGGTTAATTTCATGTGTCAGCTTGTACAGACCATGGGGTGCCCAGATACTTGGTTAAACATTATTCTGGGTGTGTCTGTGAAGGTGTTTCTGGATGAGATTAACGTACATGGGTTTTTTTTTCTGCCTTCAGTCTCAAGTTGAAACGTGGTCTCTGCCTAGATTTCAAGCCTGCCAGTCTAAAGACTGGAACTCCCCAATCAGCTCCTTTGGATGCCCGGCCTGCCCACTGCAGATCTTGAAATCATGTAAGCCAATTTTGTATAATCTCTCTTCATATATACATACACACACACATACGTACTGTTCTGTTTCTCTGGAGAATTTTAATAAGGTGATAATCAGTATCTTAATTTAGGGGTACTTAGAAGAAGTTTTATTTCATTAGCATTCTTCAAATTCTACGCTTTATCCTTTCTTCAGTATTATGCATTCCTCCATGAAACCTAAAACATACAAGCAAAGTAAATAGTTGCCAATCTCTCTCCAGTGGAATTTCTATCTCCCTTTCTCTGCTGGGGTCTCCAATGCAATCTGCCTTTGAATTTTAGTACAAAAATACTTATCCCACAAATAAAAGTTTTCCCTAGAAGTGAAACTTTAAATTCTCCCCAGCTTTTTTAAAAAATAAAGTTTTCAATTTTTTACTTCCATTTTTATCTTCACTATTTTAGGTAGTGAGTTTTAATTCTCCTAAAACATTGGTATGTGAATGTCTGCTACTGGGGCAGGTTTCTCCTGAGGTTCAGATGTGGGTGGGAAAAGGAGAGAGAAAGCCATCAAAAGATACCGTTTAATTTGAGCTTAAGATAAGATCAAAATTTCTGAGAGAAACATTTTCTGAGGCATTACTTGACTGGATATAGTTCAGCTGGTAAATCCACCACATGTCTTGAAAGCTCAGTGGTCATAAAGATGCTCGCATTATCGTAGGAACCTCAGGGCATCTTTAAATGCTATGCAACTTTCTGTTTGTAATATAATTCTGAAGAGAAGATAAATAGCTTCCATTGTATTCTCAAGGCATCTCAGAACCATCATGAGGGGTTGCTGGTCCTATTTTTCAGGAATGCAGATGGTACTAGTTATTTCATAGTACTCTTAAGCATTGTATTAGAATTACCTATAGAATACTGGATTAGGATTGATAATAGTGAAAGATTACTCTGCCAATTATAAGGACATGGCAAATCCTGTTATAATTTCTATGCCTCAGGAGTGATCATAGTGCAGTTGATGCACTCCTGTGAGATGTGTTTATAAGTTATCAGGATCCTCATATGTTTGAAGTGGATGTGGAATTTAGGAGAGAGTATAAAAGATCGCTAATTTTGTATCTATTATATTGTTTCTTGGATCATAGGATAGATGATGACACAGAGTGAAAAACAAATACTTCAAATTACTAAATGATCTCTTTGTTACCTAACATATGTCATGTGGCTTCCCAGAGTGCCACTTCTCTTTCCAAAAGAATACTAAAGCACAGAAATAACTGCATCAGTAATTGGAAATGCACATTATATCTACTTTGTCTTATGAAATATCAAGACATGGTTAAATGATACAAAATGTGTAGAAAGACTCTATAAATATACAGTTCTATAAAAATCAAAGTATTATAGCTTATTCTTCTGGTTTGTTAAATATTTCTTGCCAGTGAATTGCATATATATATATATAAATATATATATTAAATATATTTATATATTTATATAAACTAATTTATATATATATAAGCTCTAACGAAATGCACGTTTTACTAAAATGCACTCAATTCTAAAGGCATACTGAAAATAAGTCCTGTGTCATCACTGTGTATATATTTTATGTACATACAAGCACATATACATACATACACATGATATATACATATATGAAGATAAAGGTGTTTAAGCTAAAAAGAGCAAAAACATTTGTTTGTATGTATGTATATATATACATGTATGTATATATACATACATGTGTATGTATATATAATCACTAGTTACAAATTATAATATCCCTACGTAAGTGTAGAAGCTCTAAATAATACTTTCAATGAGAGGAGTATTGAAAATTGTGGAATATTCTCTTGTAAGCATTAATAATGTTAGGTACTTAATCGGAGTGTCCAGTTATTTGAGAGATAATCAATATTTTTGAAGAATTAGTAAATAAAATGAACTTCATTCTAAAAATATACTACAAATCATTTTTTGGGTAACTTGAGAACATTACATCAGTGCTTCAGATGAACTGTATTTGCATATACAAGTTTCTCCTGTCTTAAATGTAGAGCTACTAGGTGATCAATCACTCCACATTCCAGAATGCTCAAGATGAGTGTATATATTGCATGTCAGACCTCAGGTGTATATATAGTGATATAAAACATGCAAATTTAAGAGTTTTAGTCTACTAAAACTAGTACTCTTTGACATTTTTGTTTTGCCTTGAAATGTTCTTTATTATAGACACTTAAAAGCTCAAAGGGAAACCTGTATGCATCATTTTGATAGGATTTTTTAAATTTTTAATGGAACTGAAAATAGTGAAAAATGGCTTTTAATGGTAACAATTTTTTTCCTATTTAAATGAGAAAAATAAGTTAAAATGAGATAAATAGCGTATGGGCTTACTTTTCATGAGCATGTCAGGCATGGTATTCATTTTCATTTTTATATAAAAATATTGTTAAAGAGTAAATCCTGTATGAAAACTAAAATATGAAAGAGTAGTAAGGTAATCACTAAAGACTCTGGACATAATGTTCTAACTTTGTAAATAGGCCATTTTCTTTTGCACACAAAGATCAAAGCATTATTACATGTCCATAGAGTTGAGGATAACCATAAACAATTGATATCAATGTTCTTCAGGCCATTAAGATGGAACTGGAAAGGAGGACATAGTCCAAAGAAAAGATGCATTTACAAGTTCTTTAACATTCAAAAGTTTGAAAGAAAAGGACACTAAATTACATTGAAGTGGAAGAAGGCTTTTCTTTATAACATCAAAATAAACAGGTTCTACACATACAAAGCATATTATTACGGTCTTTCCTACCTATTGCCCTATGACTGAGAACAATTGCTACATAATTTTTTTTTCCTAGGTAATGGACTGTTTATAGTGAGGGTAAGTTTGATACCAGCTATTTTCAGGTATGGATAGAAGTGGGAATGATCTTGAAATATTTTATTCTTGTGATTCCAAGTAGACATAAGATAATTCCTCTGTGTAGGAGACCAAGGATGGCAGGAACGGAATAAAGGGGGATATTTTTATTTTCATCTAAGATAGAAACTTAGGAGATGTCACAAATCATAATTAGAAACATAGATGATTAATAATGTTCTTATAAATTAAATGGCTAAATATATCAGGCCTATAACTTTTAAAACACCTTACTTGTGAAAATAAAATACAGAGCTATTAAATATTAAAGTAAAAGTAAATTTTCACTTTTGCAAGGGGAAGTTTAAATAAAAAAATAGGAAAACATATGAAATATTTAAAAGGGTACATGGAGAAGAAACTGACTAAATTTGACAAAGAAGTAAAATGTGTACGCCGAACTGTCCTCTTAAGAATATGAGAATTTGTTGAACCTTCTCTAATGTTGATTGTATTTCAAAATCTTAAGTAAATATTTTTAAAATTAGTTATATATACAGTCTAAAATTGGAAAGAATTTTGAAGCCTATTTGTTGTGGAAGTCCATAACCTCCTATAATGCTTTCCTTCCTTTGATGGTGTTAAATTTCTTATCAGTTTCTTCTTGGATTCTTGTTTTAATTTGTTCTCCGTCTACGTTCTTCCAGCAAAAGCACTTCTCAATGCTTGATTCACATAGCCTGTTTAGGTGTGTGTTTGTTGTGTGAGTGTATGACTGTGTACTCTAATAATAGATGAAAGTGGTATGTCCCATCGCCAAAGATATATCGTTTCTTAAACAGGTCAACAAATGAAGGACTAAAGTGATGCAATGTTAATGTTTGTTTAGGCATCCTCTAGAAAGTGGGAAAGCAAGTAGGATGAAATGTGGCATCAGAAGCCTCTTTGTACCTGAACTTGAACCATGTAGTAATTGACTGCTGTGCTCTGACCTCTCTGTGCAGCTAAGAGATTTAACTCTTAACCGTTTCACACCTAATATTGATATTAGCTAGCAAAAAACAAACAAAAAAACTTTTCCCAAAGGTAACCACGCTGAATCAACTTTATTCATAATAAAAGTTCTCAAAAATATGCTGACACTTAAGATTAAATTTAAAAACCGCAAACGGTCTTAGTAGCTATATATTTTAAATACTACTCAACTTATTCTGAAGTGAAGCCAGAGTTGAAATCTGTTAGTTTTCATCCTATTTTGAGCCTTTAGTCCTGTTGGAGGTCTCATTGATTGTCGTGTTTATCATCAAACTGCTCTGGTTCATGGTGTGCTATCTTTAAAACTCTTCTCTAAACAATACTGCAATTTTGCTTTGCTTGATGACAATTTTCATTGAGCATAATTAGCTCTAAATGATTTTTGATGATTTCCAGAATTTAAATTCATCCTTAGATGGTAAAGACCTGCTATTATTACAGACCTAAAAAGGAAGCAGCAGTCTTCAAGAGCACTTCTGAAACTTTTGTACAATGATAGCATGGTTCTAAGGTAGCTGTGTGAAATGGACCAGTACATTTGGAAATGTTCAAGTTCTAATACATTTTTAAAGCAGTTTCATTATTTTACTGATGAATAATACTATAAATAGGGAAATATGAATTATAATTGCTCTCAAACATTTCTAGTAATAGTGGAAGTAGCTTGTTATCTCAAAAGTGAGCAGTTCAATTCTCCTAAATTAGAATTGCTAAAATTTAATCTCGTGTATACATTTTTTTTTTCCATAAAAGTCTTTAAATGCGCTGGAACATAGGAGGCTTCAAAGGACAGGTGTAGCATACATAAAATATTTAAGAACTCTAACAGCATTAAGGTTAATTAAAAGCATTTTTTCTTATCCTGAAAACAGTCTTTGAAAGGATTTATCTATTTCAAAATTTGACCACTGAGATTTTTAAAGCAATATGGATATTTTTTCAATATTTGGAACTATTGCACTCTCCAGTTGTAATACCTTGCTTGACCAGAAGAGACCATAAGCAACCAGCTATACAAAATGAAGGTGCCCTTTAAGACTAAACATATACATTTCTATTGGAAGTGAAGTAGCCACACCTATCTGAACAGAGGCAGCACCTCTCAGTGGATCGAGATGCAAGGGCGGGGGTGGGGGGGCAGCTGCCTGTGAAAATACCAACACAAGACCGTCCTGGCTGTGCCATTGTCCTTTGAAACATTTCCCTAACTCCTGTTAATGATGAATTGTCACCAACAACCTATGCATCTGTACCCTTAATAGAAAATGCTTAGGGGTGGGTGCCTGGGTGGCTCTGTTGGTTACGGGGTTAAGCATCTGTCTTCAGCTCAGGTCATGATCTCTGGGTCCTGGGATGGAGCTCCCTGTGGGCTTCCTGCCCAGTGGGGAGTCTGCTACTCCTTCTCCCTCTGTCCCTCCCCCTGCTCTCCTCTCTCCTGCACTCGCTCTCTCTCAAGTAAATAAAATCTTTTTGTTAAAAGATTTTTATTTATTTATTCATTGGGGGGGGCAGATAGGGAGAAGCAGGCTCCCTGTGGAGCAGGGAGCCGGATGCGGGACTTGATCCCAAGATCCTGGGATCATGACCTGAGCTGAAGGCAGACACTTAACCGACTAAGCCACCCAGGTACCCCTCAAGTAAATAAAATCTTAAAAAAAAAAAAGGGAAGGAAAGAAGGAAGGAAGGAAGGAAAGAAGGAAGGAAAGCAAATGCTTAGGGGCATCCATGACCCTGTTAAGCCAAACTTGGCCTCAGAGAAGCCACATCATTATCTAGAGCAGAAAGAATAGTTGGTGCTCCTGAATAAGACCATTGCCTTCAGTTTTGTAGAATTATGGAAAGTTAATCTTATCTAATTTTAACTGAGTTCTGATTCTGCATATGATCCAATGATCTTAATCCACTTTTCCACATAGTTTTCACATAGATATTGACATTCTTTATTGAATTTGAAACTTTATCTTCAAGTTCCGTATTAATAATTCTTCATCACTATTTAGGTCTCCAAACATCCTATCAGCCAACTTAAGTACTACTTGCATTACTTTAAAAGTGGCTGTACAGATTAACTAATAAATATGACAGTAAAATATGACAATGTATCTCAAGTTAGTGATCTATTCCAAATCAATTAGTCTGGTAGGCTGTCATTTTTCCATAACTAACTAAATAAATATTTTTGGTAATACTGTGGATCTCTTGTAATATCCAAAAAAAAAATTCACCACTGGAAATTGAAGGTAACTTTGGAGGTATAAAAGGCATTGGTTTTTTTTTTTTTTTTTTTTTAAAGATTTTATTTATTTATTTTTGAGAGAGAAAGAATGAGGCACAGAGAGAGCATGAGAGGGGGGAGGGTCAGAGGGAGAAGCAGACTCCCCGCTGAGCAGGGAGCCCGACGCAGGACTCGATCCCGGGACTCCAGGATCATGACCTGAGCCGAAGGCAGTCGCTTAACCAACTGAGCCACCCAGGCGCCCCAAGGCATTGGTTTTTAATAGCAACTATTAGGGTAATGACTGTAGAGGCTTGTATTCCTTTTATTAAATTCATCTCCTTGTTATCCATACACATTTCAGACTCAAAATGATATACATCTTGAAGAAAATCGATTACATATTTTCACTGACTATAATTCTTCATGAAAAAGCTCAATCCAAAATATAAGTTGTGCAAACTGCAAGCCAAATATTTTTAGACCTAATTTAGCAGTCGGATTGTTAACAAATGATGAATAGGTAAGATTGTTAAGTCTGAATTATTTTGTCTATCTAAATCTGTGTGTCATGTCAACAGCCCCTCTGAGGAACAGTGAATGGACTTGAAGAGTCCTGGAAATACAGAAATTTTATGCATGCATGTTTGCAAATGCACATGCATGCATATATGTGTATGTTCACTTTCTGGTAAGGGACTTCATTAAATTTTTAGAAGGACCAAGAACTATTGAACTGCTTTTGTACTTGGCTCTGAAATCTGTGGCATTCCCACCAGATATATAATGGGAGAGAAAATGTCTCTTTTCATATTATCTGCTCTACTGGTCTTAGGTAGGATGGCCATATATTCTTGTTTATCCACAGTCCCAATTCAGAACTATTATGCCTTCCTAACTATTGGGTAGAGGATTTCTTTGTTCTTCAAAGTGCCCCAGTTTGGAAGATAAATGATGTGGTCTTTCCTATAAACACAGTCTGAAACCAAATGTCTGGGATCTAATTTCAGCTCTACTACTTAATAATTTGTGACCTGGGACGTCTTAAATACTCAGTTTCTTCTACTGTAAAGCAAAGCTAATATCTTCACTAATATCTGCCTCATAGGGCTGGTATAATGATAAGTAGGTTAATGTTTTTGAAATTTTAAGAACAGGGGCTACACATGCAATATAAAGTAAGACTTTTTTAAAAATTGAAGTGTAGTTGACACCCAACGTTAGGTTTCAAATATATGACCTAGTGATTTGAGAACTCTGTACGTTATGGTATGATCACAAGGGTAGCTACCATCTGTCACCATACACTATCACAATACTATTGAATATTCCCTATGCTGTACCTTTTATTCCCATGATTTACTCATTCCATAACTGGAAGCGTCTATCTCCCACTCCCCTTGAATAAAAGAGACATTCTTCAAAATCTAGCCCTCCTTCAGGAATATTTGAATTTCATCAATGATGGGGAAAAATCCTTAATGTATTATAGAGAAACCTGCTCAGATAGAAGAAATTTGGAAATACCCAAAGCATTCTAACCACTACAGTAAGCCAGCCACAGTGGGAATAGTCAACCTTAATTGAGATAGAATTGACATTGTAACATTGAATAAGTTTAAGGTGTATAACATAATTTGATATAAATCAAATGTGGTAAAATGTTTACCACAAAATATTAATATCTATCACCTCACATAGTTAGAAATTCCATCATTTATATCTCCACAGAACTGGAAAAAAATTACCTGACACATAGTGGACCCCTAATAAATATATGTTGGGGAAAGAAGGGGAAAGCATGTTTTGAGATGGACTACTCCAAGAGTAGGAAGCAATCCTACTTTGACTATAGCACAACATGAAGTTCTTATAAAGAGCAAATAGTTGCCCCATCCCCAAACTCTTTCTTTTGACTATGGAATTTCGTTTTTCGATCTCCTTTGAGCAGCCATAATAAATGAATCCTAATTTAGCAATAACCTCAGCAAAATAGACAACCAAACTGAACCTGGAACTGGTTTTGTGACCCGAAGCCCATAAAACTGTTTCCAGCATCTTATATCTTCCTAATTAATTCGGCCTTTTTAAGTTACCGTTGAACCTTGTGAAAATAGCATTCATGAGAATGTTTTAAACTTACTTAGTCTTTTATTAGAATACTCATGGCAATTTTAGAAGTAAGGAAAATTAAGTATCTTTCTCTCAGGTTAAATGGAACTAGCTTTTCCTAAACAATGCATCAGAAATCTCCAAAATTTCGATCACATATTTCAGAAAACATTTTACAAAGTTATAAATTTTAAATGTTCATTACTTAAAAATTACATGTTCTATCAATACAAATAATGAATATTGTTAAAACTAAATGTTTTGTTGATAAATATTCATAGAAATTTTATTTTCTTGATTTTTATCCATTGTGCTTCAATTTCCTCATCTGGAATGAGGCACTTATACTCTAGGATGATTGTAAGAATTACATTAGCAAATATGTATCTAGTGCCCAGGATAATTACTAAACAAATGCTAGCTACTCTTATCATTATATCCCAATGGAATGTACTTTCCACTCTCCCGGGTTCACACTCATCACTTTGGAGATCATTCTTTTAAACTGTTATTTTTTGTAATTATAGATGTTTTCTAGTTTTCCGCTTGGTGTCTTTATATATTGCCTGATATTTCAGACTTTACCTGGAATTGAGAAAATGCATTAAGTTGAATTACTATTATATTTAAAATATCAATTATTCATCATTTGATACTGGCCAGAATATTATTTCTCTATATGTAGATGTTTTATTACCTATAAATTATATAAATGTTACTTTTCCCTACACCAAAAGATTATTATAAGAGATGGAATCTCTTGTGTGAATATAACTTTAAATCTGAGAGTGGCAAAAAGGCTAAAATACAATGCTTATTAGATTGGAAGTCCTATGCTTGGTGCTTTTAATTAAACTCATAAATGTTAACAAAAAGATTACTGTTATATTTATCGAGAAGGCATGCCTAGAAGTGTGCTACAAATGATAATGAGATATTTGTCTTAATTGTTTGAGGAAAAGTCCTAAGTGAAATAATAATATGCTGGTAAGAATTTTAGGGGGTATGTCCAAGCTATCCAAATTAAAATGAACTTCCCCATAATTTCAATTCAAGAGTATACACAATACCTTTTGCTAAAAGTTTCCATTCTTGGCTAAGGAGAAAAACTCCAGGGGCACCTGGGTGGCTCAGTAGGTTAAGCATCTGCCTTCGGCTCAGATCATGATCCCTGAGTCCCTGAACAAGCCCTGCACTGGGCTCTCTGCTCAGCCGGGAGTTTGCTTCTCCCTCTGCCCCTCACCCTGCTCTCTCTCTCAAATAAATAAATCTTTTTGTTTGTTGTTTTTTAAAGGGAGAAAAACTCTGTCTTTTTATCTTTTGTCTTTCCACATTTTCTGAAGGCACCCACCACCACCACCAGTTTATGAGTGTATAAGGGCATCGCTGGGTGCTACTTACATCTAGTTCTTCATTAACTACTGCATTTACTTTTCTCTCCAAAGAAAAATTGGAGAAAGTATTAGTGTAGTAACAAGAAGCTATGAAATAATTATATCCAGACATATTTAAGTAATCTCTGCTTTCTAAATCAAAGCAATCGTGTACATTAAGCATGTGTTTGAAGTAACACCTGACTTTACAATGAAAGCTTCCCCTTTGATTTTTTTTTAATTTCCAGTTTTATTGATATGTAATTGACAATTAAAAAAATGGTATTGTATTTAAGGTATACAACTTAGTGTTTTAATATGTGCGCATTGTGAAGTCAATACCAATTATAATCAAACTAATTAACATGTCCCTCATGCGGGGAAGATGGAAATGGGAAGATGTTAGTCAAGGGGTACAAAGTATCCATTTGCGAGATGATTAAGTTCTAGGAAAATAATGTACTCCAATGTGCCTATAGTTAACAGTACTCTGTTGTATACTTGAAACTTGCAAAGAGGGTACATCTTAAGTGTTCTCACCACTTTGATTTTCTAATATGGTGGAAGTACCTTCAGCGACTCAATACATTAGTATCAAAAAAAAAAAGAAAAAGAAAAATTACAAACTTCCAGTAAATGGAAGTAAGACAGTTTCTAACTCATAAGGCTTGAATTACCTTGACAACAAAACCAAACAATGAGATCACATGAAATGTAAACTACAGACTAATATGTTAACAAATATAGGAGCTGGCAAAAAGATGGACACACAGATCAATGGATCAGAATGGAAAGCCCCAAAATAGAGCCATATATACAGTTAACTGATTTTTAATAAAGATGCAAAGGCAACACAATGGAGAAAGGATAGTTTTTTCAATAATTTGTCCTGGAGGGGCACCTGGGTGGCTCAGTTGGTTAAGCGACTGCCTTCGGCTCAGGTCATGATCCCAAGGTCCTGGGATCGAGTCCCACGTCGGGCTCCCTGCTCAGCGGGGAGCCTGCTTCTCCCTCTCCCACTCCCCCTGCTTGTGTTCCCGCTCTCGCTGTGTCTCTCTCTGTCAAATAAATAAATAAAAATTTAAAAAAAAAAAAAAATAATTTGTCCTGGAAAATTTGACCATTAATAATAAATAAATCTCAATGCTACATTGCATCATATACTAAAATTAACTCATAAACCCAGACATGAATTCTTAAAACCTTAATCGAAAATCTTCGTGACCTTGAATTAGGCAAAATTATTTTGGTTAGGACACCAAAAGAAAATGATGCACTGGACTACAGAATTAAAATCTTCCATTATTAATATGGTGTATTACATTATTTTTTGTGTGTGCTATGAGCCATCTTTGCATCCTAGGGATAAATCCCACTTGGTCATGATGTATGATCTTTTCTATGTGCTGAATTTGGTTTGCTAGAATTTTGTGGAGAATTTTGCATCCATGTTCATCAGGGATTTCTGCTTACAGTTTTCTTGTAGTGTCCTTATCTGGCTTTGGTATCAGGGTAATGCTGGCCTTGTAAAATACATTTGGGAGTGTTCTCTTTTTTTTTTTCAAATTTTTGGAAGAGTTTGAGAAGGACTGGCACTAGTTCTTTCAGTGTCTGGCAGAATTCACCAGTGAAGTCATCCAGCCAGGGACTTTCCTAACTTGGGAAGTTTTTGATTACCAATTCAAGCTCCTCACTTGTTATTGGTGTTTTTGGGATTTTCTATTTTTTCCTGATACATTCTTGGTGGGTTGTGCATTTCTAAGAATTTATTCATTGTTTTAGGTCATCCAATTTATTGCCATATAATTTTTCATGGTAGTCTTATGATCCTTTGCATTTCTGTGGTATGAGTTGTAATGTCTCTTTCATTCATAATTTTATTCATTTGGGTCCTGTCCCAAATCTTTAGGGATAGGTCTACCTAAAGATTTGTTATTTATATCTTTTCAAAAACCCAACTCTTACTTTTGTTAATCTTTACTATTTTTTTCTGTTTTCTATTTCATGTATTTCCGCTCTAATTTTTATTATTTCCTTCCTTCTGCCACCGTTGGGCTTAATATGCTTCTCTTTTTTCCCCTAATCCCTTGAGGTGTAAAGTTACATTGTTTGAGATCATTTTTCTTTTTTTTTTTTTGGTGTGCGTGTGTGTGTGTGTGTGTGTGTGTGGTTTCAAGTTTGTTTTTTGTGTGTGTGTGTGGTTTTGAGTTTTATTTAAATTCCAGTTAACATACAGTGCAGTATTAGTTTCAGGTGTAAGAATTAAGTGATCCATCACTTACATACGTTACCTAGTGCTCATCACAAGTGCCCTCCTTAATACCCATCACCCATTTAACCCAAGATCTTTTTTCTTGATCAATGCATTTATCATTTTCTTCTTGGATTTGCTTTTGTTGTATTTCATAAGTTTTGGTATGTTGTGTTTCCATTTTCATTTGTCTCAAGGTATTTATTTCCCTGTTGATATCTTATTTGATCTGTTGCTCGGGAGTATGTTGTTTAATGTCTACATAATGGCATATTTTCCAACTTTCCTTCTGGTATTGATTTCTAGCTTCAAACCATTGTGATCAGAAAAAGATAACTCATATAATTTCTATCTTCTTGAATTTGTTGATACCTTTTTTGTGGCCTAACACATTATCTACCCCAGAAAATGTTCTATGTGTTTGAGAAGAATGTATGTTCTGTTGGATTGTATGTTCTGTATATGTCTGTGTATGGTCCATTTGGTCTGTAGTGTTGGGAAATTTTGCATCTAGGTTCAGCATGGATATTAGCCTGTAGTTTTCTTCTCTTATAGGGTCTTTGACTTTGATATCAGGGAAATGCTGGCCTCATAAAATGAGTTTGGAAGTGGTACCTCTTGTTCAGTTTTTTGGAAAAGTTGATAAACATTGATATTCTTTAAATATTTGGTAGAATTTAATAGTGAAACCGTCTGCTCCCAGAATTTTCTTTGTTGGAATATTTTAAATTACTGATTTAGTCTCTTTACTCATTATTGGTCTGTTTGGACTCAGTTTTGGATAAAAATCACATGATCATATCAGTACATGCAGAAAAAGCATTTGACAAAATTCAACACCCTCTCATAATTAAAAAATTCTCCTCAAACTAGGTATAGAATAAATTGACCTCAGTAGAGTACAAGCCGTATATGAAAAGCCTACAGTTACCATCATATTCAACATTGAAAACGGAAAGGTGTTCTGTAAGATCAGGAACAAAGCGGGGATGTCCATTCTCATCACTTCCATACAGCACAGCACTGGAATTGCTGAAAGGGTTAAAGAAGGCTGGGAGGGGATAGAACTACTCATCTTGATGACAGTGGTTAAAAAAAACCATAGTTGGCCTTGAATATAGTTGGGTTTGAACTGCATAGCTCTACTTATACATGGATTTCTTTTGATAAGTAGAGTATTCTAAATGCATTTTTTCTCTTCTGATTTTCTTAACATTTTCTTTAGCTTTATTGTAAGAATAAAGTATATAATTCATGTAATATATAAAATATGTTAATCAACTGTTTATGTTATCAGTAAGACTTCTAGTCAGCAGTATGCTATTAGTTAGGTTTTTGAGGATTCAGAAGTTATACATGGATTTTTGACTGCACAGGTGTTTAGTGCCCTTAACCTCCACGTTGTTCAAGTGTCAACTATGTATATATTTCTTATAGCCCATATATCTGTACACAGAACATGTGAATTTTGCTTTATGTACATTAGACCTTGGTAAATCTGACTTCAAAAAACCTGTAAAATTTCATAAGATCTGTTCTCATTGTGCATAAGGTTATGCTATTGAATTTTTCATAACGATCTTAAGCCTTACATTCTATGTATATTATCAAAAATAGAACTCTATGGTTTTTAATTATTTATTTTTGACATTGAAAATAAAAGCTTAGAAAATTAGTGATTCTATACCTAAGTTAAACTATTGAGATATTGGAATTATTAATACTATTTTTGTAGTCACTGTGTTACTGAGCAGTGAACATGCGGTTTTGACATAAAATCACTTAGTTTCTCATCTTGACTCTGCCAGTATTTGGAAAAAACTCAATAGTGATATTGTGACATTTAATTAAGTCCATGTATTGAAAGCATTTGTCACACAGCCAGCACTTCTTAGGTACTCAGTAATAATTAGATCTCCTCTACTGTAAATGAGGCAAATGAAGTTACTTCAGTAATTTATCCCACAGTCACAACTAGTAGTTAGCAAATTAGAACTTAAATTCAGGTTTCTGACACCACATTTCATGATGTCAACATACATAATACTTCCCTAACTCCTTATTGTGAACTAATCTTGATGTTTCATTGAAAAATGATGACTTTTGTGGAGCAGATGAGGAGATACATCTAAATAAAAGTTCACTAAGTGAATAATCATTACATTAAATTAGAAAAACTAGAATCAAGAATATTAGAAAAAAACAATTGGACTTTTAAATATTTCTTCCATTTTATGGTGGCAATAAGACTAAGTTACCTATTACTCAAGTTTTTGTTTTGTTTTGTTTGTTTTTTGTATAGACAACTTTATAAAATGAACTGATTGTTTCTTGGGGAATTTTTATCTAATACTGCTCCTATAATAAAATCAGCATTAAGAATAGGATATCAATATTTTTTAAAAGTTTTATTTCAGTATAGTTGGCACACAATGTTACATTAGTTTCAGGTGTACAGCATAGGGATTCAGCTTCTCTGTGTTATGCTATGCTCACCATAAATGTAGCTACCATCTGTCACCATACAACGCTATTACGGTCTCATTGACTATATTCCACATGCTCTTTTATTCCAGTGACTTAGAAGCATCTTTTACTAACCTAATGAAATCAGTAACTGACAGGCTATCTACAGTAGCCTTATAAATGGTCTCTTTTGGGCCATGATCATTCGACTTGAGAGAATGAAGATGAATTGTTTATTTTTAAAATTTTTTAATTTTTTTGTTTATAATTTATAAAATTTTTAAAATTAAAAATTTTTAATATAATTTAAGTTTCCAAATGTAAGAGTTAAATAAAATCCCATACACCCTTAAAAAAATACACATAATATTTGAACATTTAAGTATTTTAATGGAGCAGAAAGGACATCATTAATATTTTCTTAAGTTTTGTTTTATGAGGCTCAACAAAATAACTAACATAAATATAGTGCCCTGTAGTTTAGAAACTGTTTTTCATATTATAAGGAATTAACTTTATATAATGGTCAATTAACTCCAAAAATAAATGAAAATTGTTATTTCCTATACTTTGTTCAATATATCTCACTGTCTAATCAAAGAATTAGAATGACAGCTTCTCATTAAATTGGAGCTGTAGAAGAGTTGCTCTGTCCATGTAAATGGCTACAAAATCTTCACTCCCCAGCCCATGAATATAGCAAGAAAGATTGTATCTTGTTAGGCTTTTATGGGGGGGGGGGGGAGGAAGTGCCTTCTGAGAAATTGGAACTCTAAACCCTTGCCTCTTACATGTGGCATCCAAGTGTACCCTAGGGATTAATCTCCAAATCAGAACTAAAAGACTGATAGTGTATGGTGAAAACACTGGGATGAAAATTAGAAGCTAATGTAAGCTTTCTCTCTGAAGAAACCTGCGCAAACCAGATCTTACAAAGCTTATTTTCTGTGGGTAGAGAATTTGCGATAAAAAGTATAACCTATAGGAAGAACCACAGGATGAAAAAAGAAACAAAAATTTTAAAACTAAAATGAATTTCTAGAAATGAAAAAATTCAGTGAAATTAAAGCATAACAGGACTTAAACATTGGATTATACACAGCTGAAGAGATAATTAATAGAAAAACAGATCTCAGGAAAGGATCCAGAATGCAGCACAGGACTGTGGAAGTGAGATTAAGAGATGTAGAGACTAGGAGATGCTCCAAAATGCAAGTAATAGGAGTTGCAGAGTGTAACAAAAATTGCCTAGTGAGGCATTAGTTACAAAGATAATGGCAGATGATTACAAAGAATTGAAGAAAACTTGTACATATTCACACTGGCACAGTGCCCATCTGGAAACTTTTAGTGGAAGTTTGGAAAACCAAAGACAAAGAATTACCTTAAAAGTGACCAGAGAAAAAGAAATTATGACAATAATTAAGATGA
Organism: Neomonachus schauinslandi; assembly: GCF_002201575.2. NCBI lineage: Eukaryota > Metazoa > Chordata > Mammalia > Carnivora > Phocidae > Neomonachus > Neomonachus schauinslandi. The sequence goes on along the minus strand of NC_058412.1, from coordinate 27,979,014 downwards.
CATGGACTTCTTACCCACAAAGTACTGAAAGAGTACAAAGTAGTAAAATCATTCCTAACCCCAAAGTCTTCATACCCCAAATCATTACTGAGAAGTGAGAGCAAAGCGAAGAGCTTTTCAGAAAAACAAACCGTAATGGATGCACTTTAGAGAGAAGGATAATCATCCAAAATAAAGTGAACTAAAATAGTGGCAAGAATGGGCGCCTGGGTGGCTCAGTTGGTTAAGCAACTGCCTTCGGCTCAGGTCGTGATCCTGGAGTCCCTGGATCGAGTCCCGCATCGGGCTCCCTGCTCAGCAGGGAGTCTGCTTCTCCCTCTGACCCTCCCCCCTCTCAAAAAAAAAAAAAATAGTGGCAAGAAAATAAATCACTAATCTATGTGGGATAAATCTAAATTACCACTGATTTTAAGAAAAACAAAAATGATTAATTTCAGGATTGAGTAAAATGAAGTAAAACTTAGATACCATAAATATAACGTGGAGGGTGGCACCTTTTGATGATCAATGTTTTATCATTCTTAGTTCCTTATATTTTTTGAAGATTATGGAAATAAAAAGTAATGTTAAACCTCATACGTCAAGTGTTAATACTGAATTCTTCAAAATGTATACATTATGGACTAATAGAAAAATGGGCAAAATGAACTTTAAGGAACTCAAGAACTTAAATGAACTATAAAGAACTATAAAGAATTCAATAAATTCAAGAGAAGCTAAGGAAAAAGGAAAAAAAAACCTAATCCCTAATACAATGCTCTCAGCAAAGTCTGAGATAAAAGAATATGTATTTTATACTAATCTCTAAAAACTGATAAAGAATAATACTTCTAAAAACATTTTCATTAAAAAATGTCCATTAAAGAAATTTGATTTCAGTATACATCATATACCATTGAGGATGTGGGGCAATGCATACAGGGTCATTTTAGGAGGAGGGAAATGTAAATAATGTTAGAAAGGTTTGAATAAATTCTCAATTTGGAAACATTTAGAGTATACAATGTTGATTTGTGTAGAGCAAGAACACTGTACCTAAAACAGTATTTTGCTTGCTTGGGCAGTATTATTATTATTTTTTTAAGATTTTATTTATTTATTTGGCAGAGAGAGAGACAGCGAGCAAGGGAACACAAGCAGGGGGAGTGGGAGAGGGAGAAGCAGGCTTCCTGCTGAGCAGGGAGCCTGATGTGGGGCTCGATCCTAGGACCCTGGGATCATGACCTGAGCCAAAGGCAGACACTTAATGACTGAGCCACCCAGGTGCCCCAGTATTATTATTATTTTTTTTGAAGTTAAGGGTTATTGTTACCCCCATACCTCCTGTGTAATCTAGTACATTGCCTTTAATATAGTAGAAGCTCCTAATAATACTGGCTAGAGCCCTGGAATAGCATTTATTGTTTTAGATATGGTAGAGGAGAATTACCTTGTCTGGGTCATTTGACTTTTACTGATGCTGTGGGGCTTCACTGAATTATGTCTCTAATAGTTGCAGATTGGAGGATGTGATCATTAGGAACATCTTGAAGACTATTCTGAACATATTTTACAATTATTAAGAGCAAGGACTTTGTTCCCGTATATATAGTTAAGTTCTAGGAAGTAATTAATTCACATGATATCTTTAAATCTAGGAATTGAATTATGGACATTAACTGTAGTATCTGAAATTTTATACCCAAACCTGACTTTTCACGTTATTAAACCCTCACGTTGAATTGCTCATGTTTGGCCAGAGTAACAGTATATTCCATCAACACTTCAGTATAAATCTTACTAGTACAGATCTTCTTAAATTTACAGTGGAGTCATGTTCCAGGAGACTCATCATGACTTGAGAATGTCGTGAGTCAAAAATGCATCAAGTACATGTAACCTACTGAACACCATAGAGTAGCCTCGAGAAACGTAAACATGCTCAGAACACTCACATTAGCCTATAGTTGGGCAAAGTCATCTAACACAAATCCTATTTTATAATAAAGTATTGAATATCTCATGTAATTTATTGACTACTGTACTGAAAGTGAAAAACAGAATGACTAGTTGAGTATAGAATAGTTGTAAGTCGATCAATTTGTTTACCCTCGTGATCGTTTTGCTGAGTGGGAACTGCACTTCGCTGCCCATGCCCACCATTACAAGGGAGTATTAGACCGTGTATTGCTAGCCCAGGAAAAGATCAAAATTCAGAATTTAAAGCATGGTTTCTACTGAATGCATATCACTTTCCTACCATTGTGAAGTCAAAAAATTCTAAGTCGAACCACCATAAGTCAGACATTGTCTGTATGATAACTGGGGCATAAGAATGGCCTAGTAGAGGCTAGAAAACAGTCAAAACATGAGATATTGAATATTTGGTTTGGGTGGAGTTCAGGCAACAGGGTAAAGTGTCCCCTAGGGAATGCAACATGACAAGGATGTCAAAGAATGGAATGGACCTTGAGCAAGTTTAAGAGATGAATTTTACCAGTGTTTCTTTTTAGTGCATAATAATTCTGTATTATGCCTATCTTTTAATGTTTTTCCCATTTAAATAATTTAACTTCTAATTTAGTGTATATACATTTAATATGTTTGAAGAATAATACATATAAAAATAATATGGGTGAAGAAACTGGTATGTTCAGATATTGTGTTAAAGGCTAGTGGGATTACAAAAATGAAAGAGACCCAATTCCTACCCCTAAGCCACCTTTCTGTGAGGATACTCAAATAGCCATTACAAAATACATTATGGAAACAAAAGAAGGTTCTGAGAATAGGTTGATGATGAGAGAGAAATAACCTCTGCTCTTACTGAGATTACAGTAGAGTGTAGATGTAAGTACTTTCAAGTACAATTGATGTTTGTGCATCATTGGAGCATTTGGTGGAGACGAATAGTGACAGGAAGCAAGTCTGTGAAGTTCATAGGTGATGTATGTATTCATTCCCTGGGTAGTGTTAACGAGACCGTAACACTGAAGATCTATTCTCAGGAATAGACCCTAGGTGATAGCACAGGGAATGAAGATGCTAACATGACTTTGACAGGCAGGATCATTGAGTAGAGTAGGTTATGTGTGAAAAGTAGGTTCTGTGATCAACTAAGTTTAGAAAACTCTGTGTAGAAGAGTGGGTTTCCTTACTGCAGAGTTTCTCAGAGTGTTTAGTTTTGTTCATGTTGAATCTCAAGAAAGAAAATAAAATATGTGCTGCTGGCTGGATATATTGCAGCCTGGAACCTCCCTCTGTAGAATATTTTTAAAAATTAATGTTCTGGAGAACACACTTTGTGAGGCACATTACTATGCATATTAGACTTTGTCTTGGAAATAGTGCTATGCCTAATTATCTTTGATAAATAATACTTTATGCTGAATAAGGACATTAGATTACCTATTTCAATGATCATTGTAATTTATACAGTTGTCTGAAAGCAATTGAAAAATTTGAATGGCATAATATATTTTTGAACATGTATAATAGATGATTGTGGAGAAATGTTTCACCAAATTGAGTTCACAGTAAGGGGATAATGATTGATAACTCAAAATCAAATGTACTGTTAAGTAATAAAAATTTTGAAATGTGAAGTTTATATGAAAATAAGTAGCTTTGCACAAGCAAGTTTCACTGTCAGGTATACCCAATTAACTGAAAAAGAGACAGATGTGAAGAGCACACTGGACTTCAATCCAGGAGGTTTAGATTCTGAGAGATTACATGGTCTAATAACCTGATCTTTTACTCCAACATGTATTCAGAGGATTAAGATGTTATTCAGACATTCTAAATTAACCTTTATTTTGAGGATTTTCAATCCTTAAGTGGGATAAGGATTTATAATATTCTTGTAGGATCGAGGACATCATATTATTCATCAATTAGCAGATAGGTTGGTTCAGTGTTTCCCAAAATTTATTACATCTGGTGTGCTTTTACACACTAATGTCTAAGGTAAAAATAATCATTATTTTATAGTTGCTTTTGTATGGACTCAGGTGAAAGTATTTTTCAAAATTTCAGTAATTCAAAATTTGAGAGCCAATGAGTTAGTAACCTTTATCAGTGGTTGTTCTTTTTAGAGAAAATAGGATGGTATTATGAGCTACAGTTGACCCAAGCCCCCAAATTATAGCCAAGTGGGCTACATTGCTTATAGGTGCCTGAATCCTTGCATCTACGAGAGTATGATGAATCATCTCAAGGCATGCCCTGTTGAGTAAATTGATAAAAGGGAAAAGTTTAGATATATTCCAGCTGGGTAACCTGGTCTTATATAATTACAGAGCTAAAATTTCTCTTAAATATATATTATTACACATTTTCATTTTATATACAAAATTGTTAAAGCTCAGAGAATTAAAATAGGATTGTCAAAATCACAATGTGACTGAGTAGTTAAGCTTACAAATGTCTCCAGATATCTGGGAAAAAAATTTTTAAACAAAACTATGCAATCACTATCACTAAAAGTTTTTGGAAGATATATATGGTCTAAAACTTACTGTTACTCCTCATTCCATCCCTTCCTTCCTTCTGAAAAGATTTGGTCTGGGATAGTAACCTAAAATTTCAATTTCGCATAGCATTAACCTTGTCAAATTACTTTTACATCAGTTATTTCACTTGACATTTTTAACAACCCTGTGCGGTAGGGTATATAGTGTTTATTTTGTAGGTCAGGAAGCTGAGGCCTTATGAATATTGGTCTTTTCCAGTAGGGAAATGTCCATTATTATAGGTCTTGTCTTTTGGCATAAATCAGGACTCAAATTACCCAGCTTCCTTGCCAGTAGGCCCTTCCAATCAGATGCGCACTATGAGAGACTCGTAACTGAAGTGAGATACAGGAGGGAGGAGACGGTATAGAGCTTTCATTTTACTTTGGTGTCTGTGGAGAGACCTTCATCTTTGAGCTGCAGCAAGGTTGTGTGGTCAGGTTCTGACTCAGGAAAGGCAATGGGCTTGGAAGGAACAACAATCTCATTATACCTCTGCTGAAGCTTAATCCTATTTGTCTGTCTCAATAATTTGGCAAGCTACCTAACAAACTTTAATAAATCCTTTTACAACTTAAACTAGTTAGAGTGGCTTCAACTGTTTGCAACTAACAATATAGGATTGACTTGCCTGGGGTGATGTAGTGGCAGAGTTGAGGTGAAAAGCAAAACCGTGGGTATGACAGAGCTTCTGAGGGAGGAAAGCAACATTTTCTTGTAGACTGTCTATCTGGCATTCAATCACACAGCTATGAAATCAAAGCCTAGACATTCATAACTATTTTTTTCATATTTTAGGAGGCTTTGGGGCATAATATAATTTCATATTTTTAAGTAGTAAAGTTTTGCATTATATTTTTTCATATATCCTAACATTTTTAAATAGAAAATTATGTGTCTCATGGGGGCCACTTTTGAATAGTTTGATAACTTCTGCAATTGTTTTTATGGTTCTTAACATTCCTGGCTTCTAATTCCTTTCCAGTCAAATTATTTTCAATCTCTACTCTGTAAGTCTATTTTTTTTTTAAAGATTTTATTTATTTGACAGAGAGAGAGACAGCGAGAGCAGGAACACAAGCAGGGGGAGTGGGAGAGGGAGAAGCAGGCTTCCCGCCGAGCAGGGAGCCCGATGTGGGACTCAATCCCAGGACCCTGGGATCATGACCTGAGCTGAAGGCAGACGCTTAACGACTGAGCCACCCAGGCGCCCCCATGAGTCTATTTTAAGTGTTCACTCCCACTAAGCCTTCGGTAGCATTATATATTCTTTTCAGAGAAACTTTGATAGGTGAAAAATGGGAACCTATTGTCCTATCATTTTTGACTATTCATATTTATTGGCTTATTAATCTATAATAAAAATTTCAAAACAGCTAATATGTTCAACAACAGAGAAATGATTAAGAAATGTTAGCAACCTCCTATTGTAGAGTATTACACAGCCAGGAAAAGCAATACTTCTAAAGCACATGTAAAGAATAGAGGAATGATCATGATAATCATTTAAAAAGTAAATGTGGATATTTTGATTAAGGTGAGGATTAAAAATACAGGATGTAAAATGCAGCATCTCTAGTCTGTATCCTTTCTGTATCTTTCTGACTGTATGCATACTATCTATTTTCTCTATGCGATTATTCCAACCATTTTGAAGTTTCTACAGTGTATACTCAGGACTCCTAAAGATATTTCCATTTGTAATTTCATTAGCAGTGTTGAAAGGGAGCTGGTAAATGTCTATTCTGTGTTACCCTCTGGTCTTTCCTGGCATTCTAATAAATAACTTTGAATAATATAATTAACAGGAAAGATTTTTTTCATCTTTATTATATTCTCATGTGTAAATAGGTTCCCAGAGAATATATCTGGTTAATGAGTTGCACATATCAGCTCTTCATGCTTTATTTTTACTGCACAAGGAAAAGAAACATTGACACTTAAAACACACACACACACACACCACGCACACACACATACACACACACACATTGCAGCCACCATCACAATTGCTTTAACATGGGGATCCCATTGGTTTTTTATAAAATATTAATTATATTCTACTAGGTTTGCACTATGGCTTCACGAGAGCAAGAATTTTACCTATTTTATTTATTGCAGAATCCCCACACCCAGAATAGGGTCTGGAGTATACTAAGTGTTCTTTGAACATATTTATAAATGGAGTAAAGCATGTGCTTGTTGAACAGAATTTAGAAATTTTCATAGCACATATTTCCAGTATTGGTTGATTGATCATATAAAAGGGTATAACTCAGTTTTGCCAATTAATGTTGCTTCAAATGAAGCCACTTGAGAATGTAATATTTTCAAAGAATTGAGCAAACATCTTTCACCTACTCACTGTGAACATCATACTCTTTATACTTCTTTTAATCATTTTATAAATTCCAGTTTTATTAAAAGTTAAACTGAATCATTTCCTTTTCAGGTAGAGAAAGATGGGTGTGTGTTTCTGATTGCACCCAAGTTATCTTTTTCAAATATTTGTTTTTTATTTACTGAGCACCTGTTCCACCTACAGGGTACTTATGGAGAGCCTGTGGTTATAAGGGTGCATAAAATCATGGTTTCTTATCTCAAATGCACCCTAACATGAGTGATCTCACATTATGTTACTGTTAGCTGTTTGTGTTTTAGTAGTTGAGCAGAGGCAGATACAAAATGCTATGTAAAATAAAAAATGCTATGTAAACAGAAAGGTCATTCCAAGTAAAGAGGATTCCATGAGCTACACTAAAGAAAGTAGCAAATGTCTATTCTAGAAACAGCATTGATGAAGTGTATCATATATAGATCTGCGTAATATACAGATCTATATAGATATATGTGTGAGACCATTTATATATATAAAATATGAGACTATAAAATGTGAGAAGCTTTCACCTGGAATGTAGTTTGATAAAGTACTATGCGATTCAATTAAGAAACCTACAGGATTTGGGAGGAAGTTGTGTTTAGCCTGTGTTAAGAATTTGAGTAGCAACAGCTCTATAATCACCTGAAAGAAATTTTTCTTCTCTTAATGGGGAAAGCGAAAAGGGTTGTCATAATTTAGTAGAATAGCACTTGTTTCTACTCTTCATAATGTTTCCTAAAAAAATCTATTGTAGATTTTTCTGTTCTGTGGCATCGTGGTGGTTATAAGCCTGGGTTTTGGGGTCAGGCTGATTTAACTTTGAGTCAAAGAAGTGCCATTCATCAGCTGTCTCTTGAACAAGTTACTAAAACTTTCCGTTTCAGGATGCCTTTCTATAGAATGGGAATATTAGTAACTTCTACATTACAGGATTATTTTGTGTAGTAAGCAATATTCTGCACTTAGTGCACTTAGCTAAGTGCCTGATCTATAACACACTCATAATAAATATTAACTATCACCACCAGGAGCAATACTGTCCCCATCACCCCGCTTCCATTACTACACAAGCACTACCATGAGCTCTGTCCCTGCTAATGCATCCCCACTCCTATTACTTCAATGTTGGCCACAAGGAACAAACTTCACTTGGCTTCACTGTCCTCTCCCCAAACTATTAGGAATTCCCAACAAATCAATGTATCTAGCCAGGGCTTAAAAACAAAGTCTTTATTCTGGATTTGGAAAACTACGTCTACTTCATTAACATTTCCACAGTAGCATGAATCCTACACTATTTAGTCAGCAGTTTGATACCTGTGATTTCTCTATAGGGTACAGTCAGGATGGCCATGAAATATGGAGGAAAAACATATGTCCAATATAGTGGAGGCATGGCATAACTCACCAGATATTTTCTATATAGGGGAAACGCTGATTTCTCCGTATCTTCAAATGAAATTGGAGAATTAAAGTGTTTGATTCCTGTGGATTGACTAGCATCTTTGGGGTTTATTTTAGAAACATCATAGACTTTCTGATATTGAAGGAATCTGAAAAATTATCTTTGTTAAAACATTGACTTCATAGATCAGGAAACTAAGCCTTAGACTATTGAATAAAAAGAATTTGAATAGAATAGAAATTGTGTTGAAGGACAGAAGTGTATTAGGTTTACTAAATAGAAATAGAATATGTTAATTAAATCAATAAATTGGGAAGGGAGAGTATTAAGAGAAACTGGTATATTAAGAAAGAGCAGACTGAAGAGCTTGTATGTACAGAAATAAGCCAAGAACACACTCAGAGTTCAAGAAAATGGAGCAGAGTGGAGAGCTAAGACTGAAACACACAGGCCCCTCCCCAGGTTGCCGTGGTTACAGGTCTTCCTTCTCCAGTTAGCTAAATATAATGGGGAAAAAAAAAAAGCATGCAAATGAAGGAAACAGTAATTAGCCACACACATGCTGGAAAAAAATTTGGAAAAGATTTGTGCTGTCTTCAAGGAAGAGATGCTGTCACGAAAGGATGAAATAGTATTTTATGGTAAGCAAAGATTGTACTGAGACCATGAGGTTATGCATCTGTTGAGTACTGTCAAGCTGTGAGTTGATTTGTGCAAAGTAGAGATAAATACAATGCAGAGGCTACCTATTTGACCTGATGCCAATGCTATGTGGAAGGATCCTGGGCTGGCAAAGGAAGCTTGCTTTCTGGCCATTTTAGGGGAAATGAATTCGTTATTAGCGGTTGTAGCTGCTTGATGCGTTCCCTGCTCTCCACAGTACTTTGCTTCCATGAAGGAGGACAAATATTCTAAGAAGAGTTACCTGAGAGGAATTGAAGTTTGTTTTTTTTTTTTTCCAGTAGCATAGTATATAGCATTCTTTGAACAAATTCACTCATAAAATACACATTGAGCAAGTTCTAATTACCAGCAACAATTATGAAACTGGGGATGAGCAGTGAACAAATGAGACCAAATAGTCTGCTCTCCTGGAGTTTACATTCTAGTAGTGGAAAACGACAATAAATGAAATAAACAGGTTATATTCTACACCCCTTGTCCCCACACTAGTAATAACTATTATGGACACAAGAGCAATGCATCAAAAAGGGGATTTAAAGATCGAGAAACTTGAGATAGTGACAGGGAAAGCCTACCTGAGAGGGCAACATTTGAAAAAAGATTTGAGGAAATGAGAAAACTAGGCATTACCATATCCAAAGTAAGGGAGAGCCAGGGAAATGGGACAGTGGGTGCAAAAGCTCTACGGTGGGATCATGCCTGGTGTGTTTCTGAAACAGCGAGGAGTGTAGTGTGGCTGGAACAGCGTGAGAGGAGAGAGGTGGGAATTTACAGAGATAGATGGAGAAAAGTGGCCTGCACGCCCCATAGGTCCTGTTCACATTCTGTAGTCTTGGCCCTTTAACTGGTGAGAGGGAAGCCTTGGAGAGCCCTGAGCAGAGGAGTGATGTGACCTCTTGTATGCTTAAAAGGGACCTCTGAGGCTGCTGTGCTGGCAGAGACCTGGAGAAGAAACGGTTTAGGAGACTAGCTGGTAATTGAGGCATGCGGCAAAGACCGCCACCACCACTGGTGGTAGCTGGGATCAGACAGCGGAAGGACTGCATATATTTTGAAAGTGACGTCTTTAGAATTTGTTGAAGGACTAGATGTGAAGTGTAAGAAAAATACCTCAGAGAGAACTCCGAGGCTTTTAGCCTAATGAGAAGAGATGTTTCATGTTTATAAACCTCAGACCCTTGCACAGTCTAGATCTGATCTCTTAAATGAAGATAATTATGATTTTGGACAATAGAGAACCTTTTTCCAACTTTAGCATTTAGTCTCTAAATTACTGTTTAGGATGTGCCAGGCACTTTGCTAATCATTAATCAAATGCAAGTAGCACAAGCTTCGTTGTTAACTTAAAACAACTTTAGTTTCTTAATATCTCTGGGTTAAACTGAAGGACAAAATCACAAAGACCAGCAATCCTGGTACAAAGCTTGGACAGATGAGAAATGTGGGAATGAGTAGGAATTGCATGCAAATCAACTGCTGGATAGGTTTCTCTACATGTTCATGGAATGGATCGGTGAAAAGAAAATAAAGGTATTCTCTAATTTAGTTCATGTTTTTTCCTATTGAATTTAACATAAAGACCAAGTAAAGATCACAAAAGTAGATCTTAATTTTATGCAGAAATATTGATTCGAAGAATGATGTATATTGATACTTTTATAGATTTGGGGAATTGTGGTATTCTATAATTGCAAACATAAATTTTTCTTTCCATAAGAAGTTCTTTTGAGACTATATGTAAAACCCTTTCGCTCCCCATTCTTCTTTTCCTCATTATTATTTAGTGTTTAAACCTCAGTACTTACAACCTTATCCTCAGCATCTGTGTGCATTTCTTTTTTAGCCATGATCTCCTTTAGCTAAATAAGGAACTTCAAATGACTTGGTGGAGTGATGGGCCTTCTTAGAGCCAATAATAAAATCAAGTGCATTACTTTCACTCTTTTATTTCTATTAATAATTTGAATCTGTGTACTTATAAAAGACTGTATAGATGAACTTGTTTTTGTTTTCCAAAGTAGAAACTTGGCTTAACAGTCACCTGGGAAAAATACATCTCTGCTGATAAAAAATATATCTAAAACTGGGGCACCTGGGTGGCTCAGTCAGTTAAGCATCTGCCTTGGGTTCAGGTCATGATCTTACGGTCCTGGGCTCCCTACTCAGCGGGGAGTCTGCTTCTCCCTCCCCCTCTGCTTGTTCACCTGAGTACTCCCTCTCTCTCTCTCTCAAATAAATAAATAATAAAAATACATCAAAACTGATTCTATTAATTCTCAATTGGAATTTTATGCAATATTTGAGTAGGGACAGAAATTATTTTAGCATGAATATAAAACCAAAGAGGGAAGGGCACATTGTAATAATTATACATCCTACTTTGGAGGACAGATATCTTTCCCAAATCAATCCTTACTGTTTTCCCTAATGATTATTACAATATTTTATATTCAAAAAATTTTTACAAGTAGTAAGTAAATTTGTTTTCAGAGTGAAAAATATAACAATTGTACAGATTAAAATGTGTTCCCAATTACTGACACTTCCTACCCCTGATGTAATTCCTATCAACAGTTTTGTTAAACTACAATATATATTATATTACAGTATTATTTTCCACCTAAGTATATGGTTATCTTTGGATATTTATACTTACATGTAGATAGACCTCAAATTGTCGATGCTCATCTGGTATCCCATACTGTGGATGAGGCTTAATTTAATAATTTCTCTATTGTTACACCCTTAGGTGTATTCTAAAAACTAAAAATATTATAAATACCCTCATTATAAATACTAAAATGAGTATAGATGTAGATATAGATATACAGTCTTCACGAATTTATTTGGATACATTTTGAGATCTGGTACTTTAAGTCAAAGGACATTGGCATTTTGAATATTAGAAATACTATCAGGTTTGCTTTCAAAAAATGATTTACAATAACAACACCAGGAAAAAAAAAAACATAAATACAATTCAAAGTGCTTATTTAGATTTTACCAATTTTGATGCACTCATTAATGGGTGTTTTATGTAATTTTTTTTATCACCTGTAGATCTGTGTAGCATCCCAATCAAGGTACAGAACTATTTCATGATGACAAGGTTACCTAATGCTGTCTCTATAACCACACCCATCCCTTCCTAATCTCTTGGAATTGTCTTTCTTTTTTTTTTTTTAAACCACTTCTTTACTTATCCATAAGATGCACTTCCTCATCCTATAGGCTTTTTAAAAATTTTTATTATGTTATGATAATCACCATACATTACATTATTAGTTTTTGATGTAGTGTTCCATGATTCATTGTTTGTGTATAACACCCAGTGCTCCATTCAGTACGTGCCCTCTTTAATACCCATCACTAAGCTAACCCATCCCGCCACCCCCCTCCCCTCTAGAACCCTCAGTTTGTTTCTCAGAGTCCATAGTCTCTCATGGTTCATCTCCCCCTCCGATTTCCACCCCTTCATTTTTCCCTTCTTGCTATCTTTTTTTTTTTTTTTAACATATAATGTATTATTTGTTTCAGAGGTACAGGTCTGTGATTCAACAGTCCTACACAATTCACAGCACTCACCATAGCACATACCCTCCCCAATGTCTATCACCCAGCCACCCCATCCATCCCACCCCCCACCACTCCAGCAACCCTCAGTTTGTTTCCTGAGATTAAGAATTCTTCACATCAGTGAGATCATATGATACATGTCTTTCTCTGACTGACTTATTTCGCTTAGCATAATACCCTCTAGTTCCATCCACATCGTTGCAAACGGCAAGATTTTGGGGTTTTTTTGATGGCTGCATAATATTCCATTGTATATATATATACCACATCTTCTTTATCCATTCATCTGTCGATGGACATCTTGGCTCTTTCCATAGTTTGACTATTGTGGACATTGCTGCTATAAACATTCGGGTACTCAGCATAGTTCCTTGAGATTACATCTAGGTTGTTGATCAATATTTTGTCCCTTTTTGTGGCTGAGCAGGATTCTATGATACCGACATACCACAGTTTAACCATTCACATTTTAAGGATATTTGGATTGTTTCCAGTTGGGCTATTACAAATAAAGCTGCTATAAATATTCATGTACAGGTTTTCATGTAAACATAAGTTTTCATTTTCTGGGATAAATGCCCAAGTACAATTCTTAGGTCATATGCTAAGTGCATGGTTAGTTCTGTAAGACACTCCCAAACTGTTTTCTAAAGTGGTGATATCACTTGATATTCTCATTGGCAAAGCATGAGAGGAATCAGTTTTTCTAATCTTCACCAAAATTTGGTGTTATCATTATTTTTGCCTTCATTATTGCCTTTCAGCCATTTTGATAGACAATTTTTTAAACTTTATAATGCAGAATATGTATATTTAGCTGGTGGCATGAGAAGATAAGTGAGACATATATAGTACAAATGAAAGTACGTGTACATGTCTGCTGGCTATTTGAATATATAATTCAAAAATGGTGAATAAAGGTACAGAAATCAAATTGTAGTAAAGTGCTGGATTTGATTCTAAAAGTGATAATTTCAGATTTATGCTCTGATATTTACTGGTTGCCTAACCTCGTGTATGTCACTGTTGCTCTCTGATCTTCCTTTTCCATTTTGTTAAAGGATATAAAACACCCATTGCCAAAGTTTGGGTGAGAATTAAAATAAGCAGTTCAAGTGCTTATAAACACCAAAGTACCATTGCTACTAGAAAATACTTGATCTGTGTAGGTAGCAATAACATGGCTCTGTCATTTTTAATGGGGAATATGATACTGTGCTCCTATAAGAATCCATGACTCTCAGCTAGGTTAGATACATGCGACAGGAAACGTTCAGCTGTTTAGCCTGAACGTATGACTATGTGTCAAGAATGCTAAATATTCTTTATTTGAATATACCATAGGAGAAATCAAGAAATCATGTGATAATCCACATCAAATTTATTTTTTATTGTTAGATTTTAAAAATAGAGTATTTTTAAATTGTTTTAAATGTTTTATAGGTCTTGACATGGGCCATGTGAAACACAAGAGAATGGTACCATTTGGGAGGCAAAGCATCTAACAAATAGAATATCTGCTCATACTGATATAAGAATAAATGGGAAAAAACCTGTTTTTCAGTTTCTGCCAACCCCACATAGTAGATTGTTTTTGCACTTGTTAAGAAGTCACCCAGAGAAAGAAACAACAAATGTTGGAGAGGTTGTGGAGAAAGGGGAACCCTCTTACACTGTTCGTGGGAATGCAAGTTGGTACAGCCACTTTGGAAAACAGTGTGGAGGTTCCTCAAAAATTTAAAAGTAGAGCTACCCTATGACCCAGCAATTGCACTCCTGGGTATTTACCCCAAAGACACAGATGTAGTGAAAAGAAGGGCCATATGCACCCCAATGTTCATAGCGGCAATGTCCACAATAGCCAAACTGTGGAAAGAGCTGAGATGCCCTTCAACAGACGAATGGATAAAGAAGATGTGGTCCATATATACAATGGAATATTACTCAGCCATCAGAAAGGATGAATACCCAACTTTTACATCAGCATGGATGGGACTGGAGGAGATTATGCTAAGTGAAATAAGTCAAGCAGAGAAAGTCAATTATCATATGGTCTCACTTATTTGTGGAACATAAGGAATAGCATGGAGGACATTAGGAGAAGGAAGGGAAAAATGGTGGGGGGTGGAATTGGAGGGAGAGATGAACCATGAGAGACTATGGACTCTGAGAAACAGGGTTTTAGAGGGGAGGGGGGAGGGGGGAGGGGGGATGGGTTAGCTTGGTGATGGGTATTAAAGAGGGCACACGTACTGAATGGAGCACTGGGTGTTATACAAAAACAATGGATCGTGGATCACTACATCAAAAACCAATGATGTATTGTATGGTGACTAACATAACATAATAAAATTTAAAAAAAAAAGTCACCCAGAAAATTGCACATGCTACTGAAAATTTAAAATAAGCATCAGCTTATTTTAAATTGCTGAGCTAAGAGATTTTATAGCCAACTCAAGAAACAGGTGTTTTTCATGATCGCACTGTAGTAACTGCCGTAACACTGTAATAAGTACATGACCATTCCAAAGTGAAATATTTTATTAATACTAAATAATTCCAAAGATGATGATGTAATGGCCAATTAATGGTTATTCATTTTGCTTGCATTTCTGTGGTAATATGAAGAACTTTAGCAATTATTTTCATTGTAAAGTGTTGATGCTTTCCATGTATTAATGCCTCTACACCATCTTAGAATATGTAAAATGCAGTATAGTCATTCCCTCTTCTCTGAAGTTGTGCCTTCCATGGTTTCAATTACCCATAGTCGACGATGATCTGGAAGCAGATAAATGATCCTCATCCTGACCTAGTGTCAGAGGTTATCAGCAGCCTCATGCTACATCACAGTGCCTACATCCTTCACCTCCATCTCATCACGAGGCATTTTATCATTTTACAAATCATCACAAGAAGTAGAATACAATAAGATATTTTGATAGAGAGACCACATTCACATAACCTATATTGTTACAATCTATTTTATTTTCAGTTATTGTTAATTTACTGTGACTAATTCATAAATTTTATCTTAGGTATGTATGTATAGGAAAAACATGGTATATATATATATATATATATAGGGTTCAGTACTATCTGTGGTTTCAGGCATCCACTGGGGGTCTTGGAATGTATCCCCCATAGATAAGGGGAGGGAGACTACTGTAGTCCATAAAATATTTCATCAAAAGATGGTATTTTGTTCTATTGTTTCCATAAACTCCTGTATAATAGTGTTAGTGAAGAACTCTTTTTACTGAACCAACTTTATGCTGAGTGTATTAGGAATAGTCACTGCTTATTCATTGCAATACCTCTAATTCAGTTTTAAGATGAGGTCACATTAGGGTGTAGGTAAAACTGTGAACTTAATGAAGACTAACTTTGACACAGTGCTCTCTTTCTAAATCAGTGTCTGAGATTCCTTTCACCTTCATGCCATTCAGTTCTAAGAAAACATCTCTGAAATACATTTTATGAATAACTTCATTTTTAGTTTTTGCATTTACTAAGCTGTGCATGAGTTGGTGTCTTGCTCAACCCTTCTTGTTGGGTTTATTTCTTGAGTTTTTCTATTCATAAGTATTCTGTCCTCTCCCACCCCCTTTTTTTCTTTCCTAGCCTCTACTTCAGGAGAGACTTAGAAGTTTTTCTTTCTTACTACACATATGCATATTTTTATAGCCAAATCTCTCAACAAAGAAGCCTTATTAAAGGAGCTCTTTGCTTTCATTCCTCAGTGTCTTTGTATGGCTTATACTTTAGTTTCTTTAACATGTCCATGTGTTCTTTCCTACAAGAAAATTTTTATAGCTGCATATGCTCTTATTACAAGCATATATCATAATAAACCAAATTCCTACTGTTGGATGTTTGGTAGTTTTAGATTTTTCAATAATTTTTAAATGCTACAATAAACTCTTGTAAATATAGTTCTTATTTTTATCCTTATGGAAAATTCTTAGAAGTATAGTATTTGAGAATCATAACTATCTTTATGGGGCGCCTGGGTGGCTCAGTCGGTTGAGCGTCTGCCTTCAGCTCAGGTCATGATCTCAGGGTCCTGGGATTGAGCCCCACGTCGGCCTCCCTGCTCAGTGGGGAGTGGGCTTCTCCTTCTACCACTCCCCCTGCTTGTGCTCTCTTTCTCTGTCAAATAAATAAATAAAATCTTAAAAAAATAAATAAATAAAAATTAAGGAATAATATTTAAAAAGTCCTCCAGGGGTGCCTAGGTAACGCACTCAGTGGGTTAAGCCACTGACCCTTGATTTCAGCTTAGGTCGTGACCTCAGGGTCATGAAATGGAGCCACCCGTGGGGATCTACGCTTAGTGTGCGAATTCTGCCTAAGGTTTTCTCTCCCTCTCCCCTTACTCCCCCCTGTGCGTGTGTGTGCTCTCTCTCTTTCTTTCTCTCCCCCTAAAATTAATTTTAAAGAAGTGCTTCTCACAGTTGTGGAAATTCATAATTTAACACACATGCGTACACACACAAATACCATCAGCAGGGTAGGAGATTCAATTGTTTTCCACACTTGCCCACGCAGGAGATTACAGGTTTTGGGGTTTTTTTTTAAGATTTTATTTATTCATTTGAGAAAGAGAGGGAGAGATCATGAGCAGGGCAGGGGGGAAGGGGCAAAGGGAGAGGGTTAAGCAGACTCCCCACTGAGCAGGGAGCCCAATGCAGGGCTCCCGTGGGACCATGACCTGAGCCGAAGGCAGATGCTTAACCAACTGAGCCACCCAGATGCCCCGGGAGATCACAGTTTTTATTAAATGTATACCACTGTGATAGAAGAATATGAATTTGTACTTCATTTGAGGTTTAATTTTTCTGCATACCTATTTATCTTTCAATATTATTCTGGAAGTTGTCTCTGTATATATATATCTATTCATTCTCCATTTTCAATAGGATTAAAGATCATACTTCAGGAATATTATTTGGCAATACCTGGTATTAGATCATTTAGGAACACATCACAATATTTCATGAATGGGCCATAATCATACAGGTTAGGATTTGGGGGGCATAAATATAAAACAAAGACAGAATGGGGAAATTATGAATCACAGATGAAGGAGAAAAATGCATGGGTTTCACATCAAGTGACCCAGAGAAAGGTGGAACATTGACTAGAAGGAGAATTGGTCTGGGATAAGCATCATGGGTGCATTATGGGAGGTAGAGAATTTAACGTGAGATAATATGAGAGCACCACTCAGAAACATGGCATACTGGGATGGGAAAATGGCTGATTTGGCCGAAACAGCACCAGGTAGGGTGGCAAACTCTAATGCAAGATCGGGACTGGCTCCATTCTGTCATGTATTGGAGAGACACCTGAGAATTGTGTGTTTAATCTGCAGGTGTCAGCGTCTATAGGAGTCTGTTAAGAGGGGCAGGATGGAAGACTGCAGAGACAGGCTATGTCTAGGTAGACCTCAGTCTAATTCAGGATTTAGGCACTGCCACGCTGAGCTGTAGCAGCTTTGGTGGGGAGTTCAATAGGAAGCAGAGTCCAGTTCTGAGAATGGTTGGTGATGGTATTTCTAATTTTGTAGGTACAAATATTGAGAAATACCTTGAACCTTGAACACAAGTGAGCTAACAAGACTCTGAGCCCTCACTCAGAGGGGCAGTTAGGGGTGTTATTTGATGAGGCTTGCCCATCTCCAGCCTCTGTGGATGTTTCTTTGAGTGTTCATGAATTCTGGGGTCAGGGGTGGCCAGTCCTTTAGTGGGCTGTATATTGCTATTGACATCTTTGGCAGGCTGAACAGAACATTAGAACATGCTAAGACTCAGATGGATATAGATCATTATGAGGTTTGGAAGAAAAGCTCCCCTGATATATTTCAAATTGCACAGAAAAACAATAAATAGTCAACCAAATTCATTATCCACTATATTTAATTACATAAGGAAAACTTACAAGCATGGTTTAAAATAGAGAAGCTGGAAAGGCTACGATCTACCCAAGTACAGCCAAATAAGAATATAAAAAGAGATGGGATCTCAGAATGATTCTAAAATGTAAGCTTTAAAGCTCTTTTGTTTTCATTTTTAGTAAGTGCAAGTTATGTCAAACATACTGGAATTTTGACTTAGGCACATTTCTACATCTGTATCACTAAGTACAATCATTTCTTCTCTGAATAATGTCCCACATAGAGGTGTAAATGTTTCCAGCATTACCACTATAAATGCAATTCATATATAACATGGTCATTCTTTTATTGCTTTTTTGGTCACTATAGTATCATTTCTTTTTCAATGTAGTCTACCACTTTGCTAATAGGTCCTCCAGTTAATCAGTAGTATGGTTTTGTTTTTTCAATGTAGGCTTAAGATTCTTATTGATTACTTCTGGAAAGGTGAGAATCCTACAAATTGCATTAGCTGAAAAGATCAATGGCCCATTAGACTGGCATTTTATAAAGACCTAGACTAGATGCTTCAGCAGAAGGCCAGAAAAAAATTACCTTTCATAAAACACCTGTCCAATTGTTCAATATTATACCACAAGGGAAATTTTTTTCCTAATTCCAGCTGGTTATCATTTTATGCTTTGAAACACAACGATTGATGACCCTTGTAATTTTAGCTTGGCTTATAAAACTGCACATAGTTTATTATTTATATTCACATAAATGCCCATTCTATTGTTTTAATCTTCCTAAGATATTGGCTGCTATAGTTTTTAGTGTCAGCAGGCTTCAAAAGAAATATGTTAAAAAAATGATATTTGAGAAAAACAAAAATTTTGAGCTTAACTGAAACAAAAATATATAGGATGAATCTACTTGACATTAGTGTATTCTAGATTGCCCTGTCCCAAATGTAAGATAGAGCAGGGTGGATAGAGGGCAATCATCGAAATAGTTTTCTGTGTAATGTCTATAATAATTTTTCTACTGAATTTTTGTACAGATAATGTGTCCTGTTTCTTTGTTTTGCTTACCTCCATATCTAATGTTTGTGTTCATTTTCTATCAAATAAATTGAAGATTCTCTTGGGTTTTATTAAGAGAACAGGGATATATTTTAATAATCAATGTCCTGGAATTTAAGAATCTGGGATTTGTCCTTTATCTGTCACTGACCAGCTTAGTGGCCTTGGAGGAATCCTCTTCCCTTTGGGTTTGCTTGGTTGCTAGGTTTTATAATCTTCATCATCTGTAGACACTGATAATTTTGTCCTAACAATCTCAGACATCTCCTAGGTTCTCAAGAATTTATTCCTGCCAATAACTGCAGACTGGAATTAATAAAGTCAGATATCCGATATTAGGTATTGTGTTCTCAGGTACTTACTAAGTTCCCAATTCCTCCTCATCCCTCCCACTTCTGAGTACTCAATAAAGTAATTTAAAGTCTACTTGAATTGATTCATAGGTCAACTACTTGAGGGAGTTTTACTGGAGTTCTCCCATTTTTGTGTTCCTTCATGACCTTGCCATGATCTTTCTCCCTGGGGTCATAGACTGAAATGAGTGTCTTGTTCCAAGAGAGAATTGGTCATGTAGTACCAAGATGCTGCCACACATCTTTCCTCAAGTATTGTCACTATCTGAGAAATCTGCTTTCTTGTCCTAGACATTACCATGGGCATCTTTCTATATCAGCAAAAGGGTGACAGCCATTACCCAGTGTCAGTCTACCTGTCTAATCTTCTCAAGGGAAGCCCTAGAGTTTGACCAGCTGTTACTTGATTCAGACTCCAACTTCTCTCATTCCAGCAGTGGACTAAAGAGTTCCAGCAGGCTTTGAGACCAAGATTGCCTGTGGTATGATGTTTCTCATTTGCAATATAAAAAGTGCTGAATGGGATTAATTCTGAGGACTCATTTAACCCTCACTTTATAGGATGTGCTACTTCACTACAAGGCATAATACATGACACATTCATTAAACACCCATTGCTTGATCAACAAGAATAACATAGCACAAAGTACAGATAACTGAACTTCATAAAGAAAAAAATCTATGTCTTAAATTATTGAACAAAATAATTTTGCCTTCCAGATCAGGTATTTTATTGCTATTAATGGTGCAAGATTCAAGCTTGGGCCAAATGAGTGGCTGAGAGTAACATACTTTGTAGACAAAGGAAGATTTTTTTCCCCCTTTTTTCAGTTGCTCTGGTAGAATATTTGGAAAGCAAGATGCCTGAAAAGATGGAAACAGTAGAATAGTGTTTCCTCTCATGGAAAAGCATGTTTTCATCAAAACAGAGTATGTCGAAGTTACTGTAAATGAACAGCCAGTGGTGAAGGCTTCTGTGTGCTTTTGATGTTCTCTTTGATACTGATAGCCAGAGGAAGCCTGGAAATGATGTTTTTTCATCCTTTGTACAAGACAGTAAAGAAAACACATGTTCGAGTAATTTTAACCAATAAGAAATAGGATACTAGGCTTCAACCAACCTTCTTACCACAGATAAGAAGGGAAGTAATAAACATGGAGTTCATATTTTGTTATAAACAGCTGCCGTTTAAATAACATGACTACATTATTAAATTGGATTTTAAATAACATACAGCTCATATATTGCAATTAATCTTATTAAATTCCAGAAGTATTGTTAACACTTCTTTGGCAGGCAATCCCCAGATAGGGAATATTTTTCATCTTAATATTTTCTACACATATAGAATACTTTTATCTAACTCCCATATAGGGGCTTCAAATAATTCTGCACAAAATTATATAGACTTTAGTCATATTTTGGAAGAAGTTTTGAGTTCCTCATGAAAATGTCTAAGTTCTGTGAGCATTCACTTAGTAAACTAAAATTTGTTATTTTGTAATCTTATAGTCTAGATAGTGGGTCCAAGCCTACTGAGGTGATACATTCAGTAATGCAGCCCAGGGTTGGAAATACATATATGTACAAATAGGTCTACATCTACCTCTATACATTTCTATATATCTGTATTTCTGTCATCTATCTAGAGATTTGTGTATATATACATACAATTGTTTTATCTTTTATAATTTTGGTTTTGATATTCTAATAGATGATGCTGACATGTAGGCAGTTTTTATTTAGTAATTTACAAACTAGTGTAATGATTTTCTTTTTTTTTTTTTTAAGATTTTATTTATTTATTTGACAGAGAGACACAGCGAGAGAGGGAACACAAGCAGGGGGAGTGGGAGAGGGAGAAGCAGGCTTCCCGTGGAGCAGGGACCCTGATGCGGGGCTTGATCCCAGGACCTTGGGATCATGACCTGAGCCAAAGGCAGACACTTAATGACTGAGCCACCCAGGCACCCCTAGTGTAATGATTTTCAAAGTGTCCTGTGCATAAAGATCACTTAGGTGTTTGTTTAGAAAGCAGGTTTCCACAGTTGCTGCCACAGAAAATCTTATTCCATAGTGAGAAATAGGGCTCGTTGCTCTACTTCAAAAAAAAAAAAATTTAACTTGAGAGTGAGAGCAGAGAGAGCAGAGTGAGCGAGAGAGAACATGAGTAGAGCGGAGGGGCAGAGGGAGAGGGAGAAGCAGACTCCCCGCTGAGCTGGGATTCCCAAGACAGGGCTGGATCCCAGGACCCTGGGATCATGATCTGAGCCAAAGGCAGATGCTTAACCAACTGAGCCACCCAGGCGCCCTCATTGCTCTACTTTTTAAACAATCTCTGTAAGTAGATCTTTTGCAGGTTGTTCATAACATATCTATTGAAAAAAAATGACCAAAGCAATATTAATGGAAACAGGAAGTCATAAATAGGATTCAGTAGGAGGAAAATAAGGAGTCTGTTTTGAAGCATGCTCAAGAGGGCATGTCCAGTGAAAGTGAATGTATCGATTTGGAAACTGTGATAGGGATTTTTATGAAGTCTCCTTGAGGCAAATAACATAAGGGAAAGGGTGAGAAAAGTGTCTAGGGAATTCCACAATATAAGCAAATTAGGACTTTTTATCATAAGAAATGGCATTCCTGGTCAAATCAAACATTAATTAATTATTCTGTTCTATTTCTGGGATTTATCTGTCAGTCTGTTAGAATGCAGGGTTTCCTATTAAGTATCCTGAGACAAGGACATTTATAGATACTCTTAACTTAGAAAATTTTACATTTTAATCTACGTATTCTATTTTTTTAAATTTTATTATGTTATGTTAGTCACCATACAATACATCATTAGTTTTTGATGTAGTGTTTCATGATTCACTGTTTTCGTATAACACCCAGTGCTCCATGCAGTACGTGTCCTCCTTAACACCCATCACCGGGCTAACCCATCCCCCCACCCCCCTCCCCTCTAAAACCCTGTTTGTTTCTCAGAGTCCATAGTCTCATGGTTCATCTCTCCCTCCGATTCCCACCCCCCTTCAATTCTAACTGTTTTAATCAAGTAAACCTACAGCAGTACAAGTTCATCTCTTTCACCACAAATACCAATCACAGTTGTCTATAGTTTGAAGCAAAAGCAAAATTTAAATATACTTAGTGAAGACAGCTGTTACCCAGTAAAGAGGAAGAAAGGAGTTTCCCTGATATATTTTGTAACTAATTTAATAAAAATTTTATAAAACAGTGAGTTCTGAGAACCACTTGCTGTATCAGCCTTTGGCCACTCTATAATCACCACTCATTATAGTCTGAAATTAAAGTTATAAAGTAGGCATAATTTCATAACCACCCAAGAGCTGGAGAGAGTTAGAAGCAATATAAAATCTTAGAGGTAATGTTATTTTTTAATGCAAATGAGCTTCACCTTCTTTTGCTCAAGGGAGAGAAATGCCCAGGGTATTTTGTTGTCATCAAGAACAGCTGAAGGGCATCATGATCAATTTAAATTTCTGACACGATGCAACAGTAATGAAATATGAGTGCATGTAATTCAATACAGGAATTTCTGTGTGCATGAATAATGGCTAATGCCTGTACTTTTTTTTAATTAAAAAAATTTTTTTTAGCTGTTAACCAACCCTTTGGCTATTTTCCCAAAAATATGCACAGAGGACTGAGTTGGTATTAGTAAGTACTTTTATTTATAAAAGCCTATAAATTCTGAAGGCCATATCCATAATACGGTATACAGATATACTCACAAAGAAGTCCTCTTTTATCTGTATATTTTAAAGATAAGCTGAAGCACTTTATAATCAACATTATGTGTGTTGAATTCATATGTTTTTCAACTTAATTGGAGAAAACCTGGGCATTTAGTGAATTATCTACGTCTTAAGGACTACCAGGTAATTATAATTTTAGTAAGTTTTTAATATGTGAAAATATATACCCAGTTTGATTATTTAATTCATTTATTATAATGTTAAAACTTTATTGTTCCTAAATGTACATATCTTCTTGTAAACCAATAATTCACACAGGCAATAAAAAGTAAAAAAAAAAAAAAAAAAAACTCTGCCTGGTACCGGCTGTTTATGTCAACCAAGATTTTCTTCCATGGGTATGACTAAGTGTAGGAATTAGTACAAAACACTCATTTCTCTAAAAAATTATGATTTTGAGATTTTTGAGTAAGGGTGAATATCTTAAAAGGCATTTATATTAATAATAGTAGCTAAAATCTATTAAATTTCTACTATATCCCCTAACAGAATGTGATTGCTAATCTAGAAAGAGCCCTGCAAATCAACTATTTAATTACAATTTTGCAGATAAGAAAATGGGTTCTTAGAAAAATTATGTAATTTGTCTAAGAATTTTTGCTATGTCCTTTGCTATGGCAGCATCAAGATTTAAACCTATTTTCAAGTGGCTTCAAAGTCTAAAATTTTGTTTTTTTAATCAGGCTTTTTTGAGTGTTTTGTGAAGAATATTCATCTTAGTGGAAACAAATGGATACTACAGAACAACCATCTTAGCCCCGCCAGAGTTGATAATAAATTTTGTAAACAGTTGTAATTAAACAAGTGGCTTTACTCTAAGATTTCTCAGTATGTTTAATAAGCAATATAAATTTCCCAGAGGGAAATATACTGTGTGGTTTTTCCTAAACTAATGTGAAGACCAGTCCTTTTATCAGAGGGGATCATTTTCTATGAATTTGAACTATGAATTATCAATTTGTATATGTTTTGCTCTGCTCAACTGACAGAGGGAGCATATTTATCAATTAGATTTGTTTATAGTTTGCATAAATACTAAAAATAAATACTTATTGACTGGCCAACTGATCAAGTGATTAGAATAAATGGAAAAACAAGTGCATTTTTGGTCTTTGGCCAGTGTCTGCTTGGTTCCCCAGACTCTGCCTCCCTTATTTTGAGTGAAGGCTGTGAATGCCCACCTTGTGAGCTCTATCTTTCCTAGTCATTAGGAGGAAGTCTCCTCTCAATCTGGAGCCAGCTGTGTGATGCCAGCCTGCCAGACCCTGCCCTGTGTGGATAACTGAATGCTCATTTTGATCTCTTTGGACTGAATGCTTGCCTTATTAGTACACGGTTAACAAACAAAGGAAAAATAAATGCCCAGTCTTATAATCAGAAATGACAAATAAGGTGATTATGAGAGAAAAATCCTATTTAATTAAATGGTTTTTTAAAAATATGATATCTGGCACTAATTAGTGGGTAGTAGAAAGTACATACTCATACTCTCTACTACACAGTAGTAGTACTCTGCAGTCTTTAGTAGGGCATGTTGGCAATTTAAATCTTAAAATTCAAAAAGACTGAAACCTTAGAGATGGTGATTTCTTGTAACTGGGAATAAATATTTTAAAAACTTGAAGGCAATTATTTATTGAATTTTTATTGTAGAAATTCAGAATGAATAAACGAATTATGGTATTTATGTATTGCATACAATATGACATAGTTATTAAATTATATTAGTTATAGTTATTAAATAGTTATTAAATTAAATTTTTATAAAAATATTAATGGCCTAGAAGATGTTTATGATGGTCATGTGAAATATAAAAGAAGGACATTTTATATGCAGATTTTCTCAATTTGGGTCAATATGCAAATAAATGATCTGAGATATTTTTGTAAACTGTTTATGGGGTAGTAGAATTCTGATTCTTTTTGTACTCTGAGTTAAAAAAAAAAAAAACTCCCCAAAGTACTGGAAAAAAATTCAGATATAAAAATATATACAACAGGATAAACACTTCTATGATTCTTTGATACATCTACCTATTTAGTTGAATTATTGTCAAATCACATTTTTCCCACATCTGTGTGGTCAAAACCTACACCAATATATTTGGTTTTTTTTCCACTCAAAAGCTGCTTTGAGCTTCAAATTACCAAATATTACTAAGCTTTTCATTTTTACAAATTTTTTTCCTAGTGATTGTTTTTAAGAGAGGGCTTTCACAAATACAAGTCTTTAGAAATCTGCAATTATGCATCTAACTTTCGGTTGTCTCCCTATCTCTTTTAATTAAATTTCTTTATATTCCAATCTTCTACCTCTCTGTATCTACCAATTCTCATAGATATGCAGATCTACTTAGAAACAATCCTTTTAAGAAAATCATGTTGAAAATCCTACAGTGGTTCTCCATTGTGAGACAAACTACATTCAGCTTTATCAAACAAAACCAAATAAAGTCCCAATGGTTTGAATAGCTTTTCAAGAGAGCCTGTTGACTGACCTGGGTGCCCTTGTATTTCTTATTGCCAGTTCTGCTCCTCTCAGCTTCTAGAAGGGACAGCTTTGGAATCCCATCTCCTATTTCTAACTGGCCTCAACCTCGTCAATTCAGAGAGATCCTTTATATTAGTGATAATTTTTTATTAAAGGTTTTATATTTGTGTGTGCGCATGCATGCATGCTGATTGTTACTTGGAAGTTGCTTGAAATGTTCTTTAGTCCTGTTGACGGGGACTGACTTTACTGGATTGCCCTCTTCCAAGAATGGGAGACAGGCTTCAACTTTTCAGGATTGTCTGGCTTCTAGTTCAATTTCTATATTAAAATATTTGCTCAGACTTGGAACATAAAAATTGTTCAAATAATGAGGACCAGCTCACTCAGGAGCCATATCTACTTCTAAAGTATTTGAACCAGACAGAATTTCAACTAGCTTTTTACACTGTTTCATATTTAGGTACAATATGTTCAATGATTCTCTGCTATTGACAGCCTACCTTCTTGCAGAAGTATTTCAATTAGCCTTTTAAGCTAACTGTTTACTGCAGGTACCTTAGAAGCAAGTCTACTACCACAGTGACATTCAGAGCAGTGATTCAATTTCCTGGCTCGCCAGTTAGGGCAGAAATCACAGTCTTACTATGTTTCCAGAAATTTATGATAAAGAATACTTGCTTTAAAATACTCTAACAGCCTGAGCCTTGCAGGTTGCCAGGAATTTAGGACATACTTTACAACTGCTCATTTACATCTATGCCACAATAAAATCAATTTTTGGAAGGAAGTGGATGATAGGGGGTTGGCAGGGGCAGAGCAAAAGATATTAAAATTCAAGTAGTCTGCCTACAAGAATTTGATATTTCATGCCAAGCACAAGCAAAAAAGAACTCTGATGAATCATTACTTTCTAAAACAAAAACATTGTGAAGTTTATAATTTCCTTCATAGCCATTTAGTATAAACTATTACATTTCCTCATATTAAGTTAATTTATTTAAACCTCATCCAAACTGTGAAAGGTAGATATTATTAATCTGGACTTCTAAGGTGCAGAAATACTCCAAGTTCAAGTGATTAAGATCAAATAGATTTCAAGTTCTTGTGCTGAGATTATAATGTATATTTCACTCCCAAAACCATGTTACTGGTATTACATCACACCCTCAGTAAAGCCAATATATATTTGGGGAGCCATTGTATGTAGACATTAAATAAATTATAAATAATTGTTTCAAGCATTACTACTGAAATGTCGTAAATGTTTTAGCATAATGCTAATGTGCTTCTGATTATAAAAAGTTAAGTGTACATTCATTAAAAATATAAAATTTAGGAAAGAATGCAAAATAGACTATGAAACAAATCAAGATTATACAGAGAATACAATATATAATTTTCTAATTAACCTATTGTTGAGAGGCAGCAGAGTTACTACTGAGTACATGTTTGCGTGAGATTAATTGTTCATCCTCACCACCTTTACACTTTTAATAAATTTTGGAGTATAAGAGAAACCAATTGGAGCTGACTCAGTCTCTATTGGATGGTAAAGATTCAGCCATTTATAACAATTTAAGTGGCTTTTGTTAAAATCATAGTTAAGAGTCTGATGCTCTTAGCACAGTAGTACTAGAATTATTGTTTTAATCCTCATGGGAAAAGGTTAAATTGACACTGATATATATATAATAAAAAATCTATGCAATTTCTCATTTGAAATTAGACTGTGATGTAAGCTATCTATCTATATGAAGAGATTTTGTTATTCTTTGGTGACATCACAGTCTAATTTCAAATAGAGGAAGTGAGAATTCTTGCAGATATAGAGACCTGTGAGATAGGGCTCCACGGGCAAGGGTGGGGACATTAAGAAAATACAGTGAAACAAGACAGCCTTAAGCTTTTAAGTGAAGTATCAGCTTCTGTTCCATATGCCACTGCTGTTTTGAGATCAACCAGATTTTTGGTAAAGAACTTGGCTACTTCCCTGTGATCTTTATTCTGGGAGAGTTGCTTATCCTGGAACAATAACTACTTTTCAGTTTTCTTATGGGGTCTCTGGTGGGGACAAAGATGAGGGCCATCAATCTGTACTTTCTCTTCCTACCCTGTTACTAGGCAGAGCCATCACTGTCTATGCGCAAAACAGAGATAAATGTCATCAACACCAAGAGACTATAGAAATAACTTTTTGACTTCCACTAAATACAGCAAGGAACAGCGTTAACAATAAAAAAGAGTATCATTTCATAGTTGTTTTACATTTTAAGATATCAAAAGCATTTCCTCATATCATTAAAATTCTTTGAAATCATGACTTGAAAGGCGAATACAATTTGTATAGAATTTCAGTGACAGTAATTTGTTTATTCAGTTGCTTTGAAGATATCACCAATATTTTTGCTTTTATTTTTTAAATGCACTGAACAGTTTTATATAAACTCTGTGCTTTTCCTTAGAATAAATTCCCAGCAGTTGATTTACTGAGTCAAAAAATAATAACATTTAAAATACTCTTGATATACATTGCCATTTATACTCCAAAGAGATAGTCATTTTTATAACTCCAGGAAGCAGAAGAGGCTACACTCTTGCCAACACAGCATATAATCATCAAAAATGTATCCAGTGTCTTAAATTTGAATTATTTTGATTATTGAGCCTGAACAGCTTTATTTGCTTTTTCTAATTTTTCAGTTATGAACAATAATAGAATTTTCTTATAACGCATTATGGAATTGTCACCACCACCCTGAATTTCTAAAAGTCATTGTTTAGGAGCAGCATAGAATAATGCAAAATGCTAAATACTTTTGATACAGAATAATTTGGGGCTCAAATTCCAGTCCTGAACTTACACGGCTACAGATTATAATATCTCTGAGCTTCATATTCCTCATCTTTAAAATGATATTTTCAAACCTTTTTGATTTCTGTGTATCTAAAATGCAATATAATTATATAGTAGATACATAATTAAGTCTCAAACAAACATGGATTTCTTTCTTATGCCAGTACATGGAGATACATTTTATTAAATACATTTTATCAAATTTAAACAGTTTTGGGGAATTTTCAATAGACTCTGTCTCTTCAAATGAATTCTTTTTTTTTTTTTAAAGATTTTATTTGAGAGAGAGAGTGACAGAGAAAGAAAGAGATCATGAGCAGAGGGGAAGGGTGAAGGGAGAAGCAGACTCCCCACTGAGCCGGGAGCCTGATGGGGACTTGATCCCAGGACCCTGGGATGATGACCTGAGCTGAAGGCAGATGCTTAATGGACTGAGCCACACAGTCACCCTTCTTCAAATGAATTCTAATTGTTTGGTTACATCAAAGGTTGCTCAGTTTCCAAGATCTTGTTTTGGTTTTGTTTGCAGCATATTCCTGTCTTCTGTAATGAGTGTTGGTGGAGGAGAGGAAAAAGATGTCTAAAGGCAAGTTGTGTTTCCTGAAGTCCTTTTTAGAAGATCAGGTTTCATGGTGACTACCCCCTTTCTGGACAAATGGAATGGTACTGAGGACTTCCTACTGAATTTTTGATACCTCTAAGAAACCTAATGCTGTAGGAAATGATGTGAATATTTAGGAAGATCCTAATTTTTTGGTGTGCTTGTTTAAAATAAGTAAAAAGAAAAGCAGCTTCAGAGGCACTTTTTCCATAGTCTGTATTTTACTGGATTTAAACCAATTTAACCCCTTAATTTTTCTTAAGTTTGATAAAATCTAAAATGACAATTTTATAGAATCTACTGAGGAAATTTAAAGTCTTTCACATAAGCCCTTAGTTTCTCTAGCCAATTGAGTACTTTTAATCAGGAAACCTGGCCATGGCACACTGCTTCTATATTTTGTGGGGTTTTGTTATTCAAAGTGTGTGGTCTGAGGAATGACAGCCTCATTTTAACTGGAAACTTTTTATGAACGTAGAATTGTCCCCATAGCAAATCTGCATTTAAATCTGCATGTTAGGAGGATTTCCAGGTGTTTCATAAGCATGGTAAATGTAGGTCATTAGGCAAAGAGCAAATGCTCTTAGAAATCTGTATCCAAGGGTTTATATTAGTATTAAAATAAGAAATTGCCACTGTAAAGACTCAGCAGATCATTTACTTATCAAAAAATTATTGGGATATACAATGTGTCTGAGACTCATAAACTCAGGATGACCCTGAAAAAAACAAACAAACAAACAAACAAAAAACATAAAACTTACCACACTATGGAGCTAACATTCTAGAATATAGGAGATACTCAATAAATAACCAAGTAAGATGTGTTGGATTGTGTTAAATGTTGTGGATGTTTAAAAAATAATTGCGTGAGAGTGAGAGCTATTTTAAATAGGATAATCAGGGAAGGCCTCAATAATTTGACTTTTGAACAGATACTGGAAGGAGGTGAAGGAGAGAGCCATGTATTGATGAATATAATGTTGGTTCCAAACAGAACACCTAGCAAGTGCAAAGGTCCCAGAGTCAGGAGCACTCTTGTCCTGCAGAACAGTGTGGAGGCTGATGTGGAGGAATGGAATGATCAAGAGAGAATCATATGAGGTGAGGTGGTCTGACAGGTAGTAAATGATTGGTTAGGACATTATAGGACACACTGTAGGACACTGTAAGAACTTCAGCTTTTACTCTGAGTGAGAAAGCAAATCATTGGGGGCTTCTGAGCAGAGGAATGATGAGATCTGACTAATTTTCAAATATCCTTGTTCTCTGTCGAGAACAGTGTAGGGAGCAAAGACAAAGGAAGGAAACCACTTAGAAGGTCATGGCAGTAATTCTGGGAAGGGCTGGTTGCAGCTTATATTAGGATGGCAGCTAAATGAATCTTGAAGGAAGAGGGAACGAGATCCTCAGATCCTTTAGTTGTGGAGTAGGAAAGAAATAAAAGTTAATATTAATGATACCCTTGGGCAGTATAGCCCTGCACTAGCTTAAACCATACACAGTCTCCACCTTAGAGCAGATATAAGGCTATAGTATGAATTTGTACTCCTCCTTTCCAATTCTTATCATATCACTTAAAATTTTTGGAATATTCTTTATTAAATATTGAGATTTCCCATTCAAGGTTCTTTTCGGGAAGTTCAATTTCTAGCAAATTGACCATGCTATGTATTGGACTAATCCTGACTAAAAAAAAAAAGAAAAAAAGTCATATATGTATAACCATGATAGTGAGAGGGGATAACAAAACCTGTAAATGAAATTCTTATTATTTATTAAGACCACTTGATAATAAATCTTCTTTTATATTTTTATTTAATTAAAATGTGGTATAATTGGCTCTGTCGGGTAAAGTCTTCCAATTATTTATTCTTGTGAACCTAAACTTTTCAAAGTGTAGTATAATTCTAGCAATTTAATATCATCTTTAACAGGCATAAAATTCAGAATTCTTTTAATCTGAGTTAATATCAAAATAATGTTAACTGAGACATTGATAAAATGTTGTATTATGTTAATATCTATACTTACAAAAGCCAACTTAAACTCTAAAGTTCAAACAAGTATGTTTTTTAAACTTTATCTTGAAAAAATTATAGACAAATATTGTACAGGGTCTCCTGGATCTTTCACATCCAACTTACATCAATAGTGGCCAGTTCTGTAACTTGGTATAATATCAAAACCAGGACATTTACATTGGTATATAATTATTAACTCATCTGTAGACTTTATTTGGTTTTTACCACTTTATAACTGCATACATTTGTGTGTGGGGGGGTTATGTATGTAGATCTGTGCAATTTTATTCAATACAGGGACTTCTGTAACCACTAAAATCAAGACACAGGATGGTTCCATTAACACAAAAGAACTCCTTTATGCTATTTCCTTGGGTTTACATATGTTCCCCACACTTTCATCCCTGCCGCCGGAAACCACTAATGTATTCTCCATCTTTTTAGTTTTGCCATTTTGAGAATGCTGTATAAATGGAATCCTACAATATGCAATGTTGCAAGTTGAATTTTAACTTGCTCTTGAGGTCTCTGCAGGTTGTTGCATATATAAACAGTTCATCTTTTTTATTGCCAAGTAGCCCAATAGATGGTTGCAGAGTACTTTCTAACCATTCACCAGTTGAATGACCTGTGGAAAATTTCCAGCATTTTTCTATTCCAAATAAAGTTGCTGTGAACATTTGTGCAAATCTATGTATAT
This sequence comes from Neomonachus schauinslandi, assembly GCF_002201575.2. Lineage (NCBI taxonomy): Eukaryota > Metazoa > Chordata > Mammalia > Carnivora > Phocidae > Neomonachus > Neomonachus schauinslandi. Next base: position 27,946,704 of record NC_058412.1, on the reverse strand, counting down.
TTCTTTGGGATAAATTCCCACGAGAGCAATTGGTGGGTCATGTAGTGAGTGCACGTTTAGTTTTATAGGAAAATGCCAAGCTATTTTCCACAATGTCTCTAACAATTTACATTGTCACCAACAGTGTATGAGAGATCCAGTTTCTCTGCATTCCTCACCATTTGGTATTATCACTATTTTTTTAAATTTTAGCTGTACTGCTATGTGTGAGGATATTTTATTATAGTATTAATTTCATTTCCCTAATGGCTAATGATTTTGAATATGTTTTAATGTGCAAGTGTTAGTCATATTTATTTCCTATTTGGTGAAATGTATGTTTATGTGTGTCTCCATTTTATAATTGAATTGCTTGCTTTTACCATTGCATTTTGAGTTATTTATACATTCTAGACACTAGCTTTTGTCAGATACGTGGTTTGCAGGTATTTTCTACCAGTCTGTAGTTGCCACTTCTCTCAACTGGGTCTTTCACAGCCAAAAATGGTTAATCATGATGAAGTCCAATTTATTATTATTTATGGATCATGTCATACCTAAGGACTCTTCATTTAGCTAGTTGCTAAAGATGTTCTCCCATGCTATCTTCTCTTTTATTATGTTTTACACTGAAATCTAGGATTTGTTTTGAATTTCGTTTGTATATATTGTTAGGTGTGTGTTGTGGTTCTTTATGTATATGTCTACTTATATTCAGTTGTTCCATCACTGTTGATTGAAAAGATTTTTCAACCATTTAAATTGCTTTTTGTACTTTTTTCAAACATCAGTTGGGCATGTTCGTGTTAGTCTATATCTGGGTTCTCTATTCTGTTCCATTGATCTATGTATCTGTTTTTCCACCAAAACCATACTGACTTGATTACTGTAGACGCATAGTAAATCTTGGTGTAACATTGAAGAATTCTTACCATTTTTTTTTTGTATTTAGCATTTTACTTACCATTCATGTTAATATTTTCGTTCCTTTCCCTTTCCATATAATTTTAAACATAGCTTGTCTGTATATATAAAGTGTTTTGGTGGGATATTGTTAGAAATTGTGTTAGTCTTCATACCAATTTGGGGAGAAGTAAGTCTTTACTATATTGAATCTTCAAGTCCATGAATCTTCAAGTCATTTATTTAGATATTTTAAATTTTTTCATCAATGTCTTATAACTTTCAGCATATTGATCATGTATGTACTTTATTTGGATTCATAACTAAGTATTTATTTTACCTTTCCCCCAAATTGCAGTATAATTAACATTCAATATTATATATTAGTTTCAGGTGTACAACATATTGATTCAACAGTTCTGTACATTACTCAGTACTTGTTACCATAAGTGTAGTCACCATCTGTCACCATACAACGTTATTACAAGATTGACTGTATTCCCTACACTGCACTTTTTTCCTTCTCTGTGACTTATTTTAAAAATGGGGGTTTATACCTTTTAATCCCCTTTATCTGTTTCACTCATCCCCCAACCACCTTCCCTCTGGCAACCACCAGTTTATTCTCTGTATTTAAGAATCTGTTGTTTGTTTCTTTGTTTTTTAAATTCCACGTTTAAGTGAAACCACATGGTATTTCTTTCTTTGCCTGACTTATTTCACTTAGCATAATATTCTGTAGATCCATTCATATTGTTGCAAATGGTAAGATCTCATTCTTTTTTTATGGTTGAGTGATAGTCCATTACACACACACACAGCACATCTTCTTTATTCATTTATCAGTGGACACTTGGGTTGCTTCCGTATCTTGGCTATGGTAAATAATGCTGCAATAAACATAAGGATGTATATACCTTTTTGAATTAGTATTTTCATTTTCTTTGATACCCAGTAGTGGAATTACTAGATCATGTGGTATTTCTATTTTTAATTTTTTGAGGAATCTCCGTACTTTTTTCCACAATGACTGCACCAATTTACATTCCCACCAACTGTGCGTGAGGGTTCCTTTTTCTCCATCCTCGCCGGTGTGTAATTTCTTGTATTTCTTATTCTAGCTATTCTGAAAGGTGTAAAGTGATATCTTGTGGTTTTGACTTGCATTTCCCTAATAATTAGTGATGAACATCTTTTCGTGTGTCTGTTGGCCATCTGTAGGTTTCTTTAGAAAATTATCCATCCAGGTCCTCTGCCCATTTTTAAATCAGCTTTTTTTTTTCTTTTTTTGGTGTTGAGTTGTATAAATTCTCAATATATTTTCAATACTAACCCCTTAATGGTTGTATCATTTGCAAATATCTTCTCCCATTCAGTAGGTTGCCTTTTTGTTTCATTGATGGTTTCCTTTGCTGTGCAAAAGCTTTTTATTTTGAAATAGTCCTGATGTTTTTTTTGTTGTTGTTGTTTGTTTGTTTTTGGTTTCCTTGCCTCAGGAGACATATCTAGAAAGATGTTGCTAAGGTCAAGGTCCAAGAGATGATTGCCTTTGTTTTCTTGTAGGAGTTTTATGGTTTCAGATGTCACATTTGGGTCTTTAATCCATTTTGGGTTGATTTTTGTATATGGTGTAAGAAAATGGTCCAGTTTCATTCTCCTGCATGTAGCTATTCAGTTTTCCCAACACCATTTATTAAAGACTGTCTTTTGTATATTCTTGTATATTGTATATTCTTGCCTCCTTTTTCATAGAGTGACCATTTAAGTGTTGGTTTATTTCTGGGCTCTGTATTCTGTTCCATTGATCTATGTGTCTTACTTTTTTTTTTTTTTACCAGTACCATACTGTTGTGATTACTACTGCTTTGTAGTATGTCTTGAAATCTGGAATTGTGATACCTCCAGCTTTGTTCTTTTGCAAGATAGCTTTGGTCACTCTGGGTCTTTTGTGGTTCCATACAAATTTTAGTATTATTTGTTCCAGTTCTGTGAAAAAGACTCTTGATACTTTGATAGGGATTGCATTGAATTTGTAGATCGCTTTGAGTAGTATGGACATTTTAACAATATTCTTTCAATCTTTAGAGTTAGCCTTCCAGTGATTCTTTTCTTATTTCAATTATTGCATTTTTAGATTCTTTAATTTACATGGGTAACTTTTCATATCTTCTGTTTCCTTGCTCAGATTTTTCCATTTTCCATTTTTTTTGAAGATTTTATTTATTTGACAGAGGGAGAGAGCACAAGCAGGCGGAACGGCAGGCAGAGGGAGAGGGAGAAGCAAGTTCCCCGCTGAGCAGGGAGCCCGATGTGGGACTCAATCCCAGGACCCTAGGATCATAACCTGAGCCGAAGGCAGATGCTTAACCAACTGAGCCACCCAGGCGCCTCTCTGTTTTCCATTTTTAAAGCATATTCATAATTGTACATGGAAGCATTTTTATGATGTCTGTTTTAAAATCCTGATCAAATAATCCCAACATCTCTGTCATCTCATTGTTGGCATCTGTTGTCTTTTCTCATTGTGAGTTTCCTGGTTCTGGGTATGATGAATGACTTTCGATTGTGCGCAGATTATTTTGGAAATTATGTGATAAGACTCTGAATCCTGTTTAATCTTATTTTTAGCACACAGTCACCCTGTTTTGTAGTTGTGTGCAGGTTCAGGTGGAGGGGGATTGTTACTTCCCTGTTAGACCCCACTAAAACCACCCCGATAAGAGCTGATTCACACTGCCTCACTGAATATGATTAGGGTGGAAGTGCAGCTCTCCCCAGCCCCATTAACATCCCAGCAAAAGCAAAGAAAGCATCAACTAGCACTTCCTCATTGCCACCGAGAGGGGAGTAGGTAGGCTCAGCTTCCTTCTGGTCCTTGCTAACAGCAGAAGGTGCTCCTCTCCTATCACTTCACTTCACTGTATTGATGCTGGGGCAGGGCTGGAATTTCAGCTCCTTGCTAGGCTTTGGTGACATGGGAGAAGGTCAGGTATAGTAGAGTTCACACTAACTCCACTTTGTTCTCCCTCCTTCAGTCTTGATGCTGCTGGATGGTGATAGGGGTTCAGATTGCTGCTGATTCCTACTAACACTACCTGGGCAAAGAAACTCACCCTGCTACTGAAACTGCAAGGGTGAGTAGGTTAGTTCTTCCACTGCTGTTTGTTAAAAAGTTTTTCTGTTGCATTAGCCTGCTCTTTCCAGGTCCTTTTGGCTGGGGAGCAGGCTTTCCTGGAAGTGTGATGTCTGTTTGTTTTGCCTCTACCTGTTTTCAGTTCTGGGATGGAGGTTTTCTATAGCTCCCCATCTGGGAGGCAATAAGGAAACCTAGGAAATAGGGGCACCTGGGTGGCTTAGTTGGTTAAGCATCTGCCTTCGGGTCAGGGTCCTGGGATAGATCCCTGCATCAGGCTCCCTGCTCATGACAGAGGTAGGGGGTGGAGTCTGCTTCTCCCTTTGCCCCTCTCCCCAACTTGTGCTCAAGTACATGCTCTCTCTGTCTCTCTCAAATAAATAAATAAAACCTTTTTTTAAAAAAATAAGGAATCCCAGGAAACTCACTACCATCTTTTCCCTCAAGCCCCCAGGTATCTGTTTGGTCATCCTTTTTCTTTCCGCATATATTAATTTCCTAGCACTATCACAATAAATTGCCACAGTTGGGTGCCTTAACACAACAGAATTTTATTCTCTCAGAGGTCTGGAGGTTAGATGTCAAAAATGAAGGTGTTGGCAGGTCCACATTCCCTCCAAAGATTCTGGGAAGAGCATCCTTCATGCCTCTTCCAGGTTCTGGTGTTCCCTGGCTTGTGACAACATAACTGCAGTTTCTGCTCCATCTTCACATGGCCTCCCCTCTGTGTTTCTTCTAAGGACCCTGGTTATTAGATTTACGTCTCACTCGAATCCAGGATGGTACTATCTGGATATCCATAATTTATTTACATCTCAAAGATGCTTTTTCCAAATGATGTCAAATTCGTGTGTTCCAGGGATGGGAACTTAGACATCTTCTGGAGGGACACTGTTCAACCAACTATAGCAATTTTCAGAGCCTTTTTATGTTTGTTCCTTGTGTTTTGTCCAGGATGTTTTTAGTTGCAAGAGGAAGGACTTGGGAGGAATGGAGCCACCCCAAAACCCTGTTTACTTTTTAATACTTAAGTTCATTGTGTGTGTGTTCTATTGAGAACAGTTATATTGTAATAGGTGTTTCAACTATTCTTTTGAGTGATAGAAACAGACTTCCTATGGAATTCTGAACACAAAATAGTTCCCAATTGAAAAGAAACATCGATTCCCTGAGGGCCTTTATCTTGGTTTATTAATTATATCCTCTCTCTTCTCTTCTACTTAATGCTTATATCAGTTACTCATTGCCACCAGAGTGCTGCATAAGAAACTATGCCAAGATTTTGTTGCTTAAAACAATAACCATTTATTAATAGTGTGCATTTTACTCTGAGATCAGCTGGGTGATTTTTGTGGTTCAGCTGATCTAGTAAGTTTTCAGCTGGGATGACTGAAATGATTCACTCTTTACCTTTTGTTCCTCATCATCCAGAAAGTTCCTGTGGACATGGACTTTTTGGTGATAGCAGAGAGCGTGAATGAGCAGAAACATGCAGGTGCTTTCACAAGTCTCTACATCGTATATGCTAGCATCCTATTGGCCAAAACAAGTTACATGGCATGGTCCACAGACTGGAAGGACGAGGTTACATTGCAACTGGGGTAAATACGTAATCATCTACCATGGTGCTGCTATAGTTCTCTGGTGCCAAATAGCATGTGCACTGTGATATCATCTACAGTAAGAGAATGAATTTCTTAGTCTACTGACTTACCTCAAACAAAAATCCATGTGAGTACCCATGACACTATACATATTCTATTTGTAGTTGAATATATTATGATTTGAATATCTTGGGAATCCAGGGAGAATAACTATCTTTAAAGCATTGTTATTATTAGAATACTTAAATAAGAAGCTGCGATGGCATTTAAAATTGATATCACTTTTTCTACCAATTGCTTGCTGCGTCCTATCAAGCAAGTTTACCATTCCCTGTTGGAATTGCTCCAGCTGCGAACTCTCTAGAACGAGTTGTTCTTTGCTTCAAACTATTTAGGAAGTCATCTCTACTTCCACAGTGTTAAAAGGAATCTTCTGGCAATTATTTAAGCAGATTTGTTGGAAGAGAATATCCTTTGTATCAAAGGGCTAACCCTTGCTGTCTTAATGAATGTTACTTCTTTTCACTTAATGCTAGATGGGGAGATTATTGTAAACAGAAGCTGTTTTTATCTGTATAAAATAATTTATTTACTCATGACTTATTTCTCTGGAAACACTGAAATAGCAGGGCATCTGACATGTGAAGATGAAGTGTTATTAAAATAAAAACTCCTGTCTCACAGACCTTAATGGATGTGACTGACACAGCTGTAGTTTTAAAACATGAATCTATTTTTAATTTTTAAATACTTTGTTAAAATGAAGGCAGGGACAAAATAGACACACAACCAGCCAGAGATTCATTCAAATTCTATTTTAATGTTCAACAAACTGAATATAATTATACATTTTAAAAGTTTGTGTGTTTTTTTTTCAAGTTTCATAGAAAATTAGCTAGCTTTTTGTTTTTCCCAATGTATTAGTCATTACAACATCAAACTCTCATCTTCAAAGAAACTGAAATGCAGAATAAAATAATTCATTTTGAGTGCCAGCCATTATTTATGTCATTTTTATTTATTGATGGAGTATTTCAGGACATGACTAAATTTATGGCCCTATACTATGGTGAACTTTTTGAGTCAAAGTTTTCATGGTGTCCATCATCAGGAATTCAGATTTCATCACAGCTTATCAAAAGCCAAGAGCTGTTTCTAAAAATAGTAGTTGTTTACCAATGTAAAATGGAGGTTTCCTTTTTTTTTTCTTTTAAAGGTTTTATTTATTTATTTGACAGAGAAACAGCGAGAGAGGGAACAGTTTCCTCTTGATTTGTCTGTAAGGGATTGTCATAGGATCTATCAAAATCCATTGGCAAAGCAAAAAGAAATACTCAAAATGAGTAGTTACTGGCCAAAGAGAGTGTCAATTTGGTACAAAATTCTCAGAACTTGCCCTGGGAGTCACAGGTCAGGTAGTGCCTGAAATTCCCCCATCTTTGTCAGGTTATAGCAGGCTCACTGAATCCAGTAGGTCAGGTCGTAGAGGACCAATTGGTAGACTCATTTTATCACTGAGTCTGGACCTTGTAAAGAGCCTCTTCTTTCCCTGAGGCACACTCAGAGCTGGGAGCCTTTCAGATCATTTGTAAATGAGTCAGGAACACATGTCCCAAATGTAGAATATATTCCCAGTACAATGCAGAGAGGTCCGGCAGGCATTTTACTTCTTTCTTAATGTTAAAACATAACAAAACCTTCACTGTGAAAGATATAACCCAGTATACCACAGATTTTGTTAAATTAGCAATATTCTAGAGTTTCATGGGAAATTACCCACTCTGATATATGTGTGTTTGCCAAAGTATCTAGGATAGCTCTCATTCTTAAAATGTTGAATGCAGATTTGCCATAGGACCCCACAGTTCAACTTTCAGATATATGCCCAGGAGAAATAATAATATAGGTCTGCACAAGATTTGTAGGCAAATGTCCATGGTAGCATTATTCATAATAGCTAAAATGTGAGAACAACCCAAATGCCCATGTGAATGGAATACAAAAATAGGGTATATCTGTACAACAGAATATTATTTAGCAATAAAAAAGGAATCAAGTACAGATACATACTACAATATAGTTGAGCCTTGAATATATTATTGTAAATAAAAGAAACCTGACAGAAAATGCCATATATTGTGTGATTCCATTGTATGACATGATCCAAAATTAGTGAACTTTATAGTATGTTATACTTCAACTAACCTGTTTTTGAAAACTCATCCTACAAAGTAATTTCAGAAAATTCTACTTAATTGAGGAGTAAAAACAATCTTTATTTTACAGTCATGTAGAGTATCAGAATAGTAAGTCCCAACTCCCTAGGTTAGATGTGTTCATTGGGGTCTAGCTAGGATTGGTTAAATAATATTTTCAGAAACCATTCTCTGTAGTAAAATCAAATGGAATTTAAGTCAAGAAATTTTTTATACAGGTGAAAGAAAAGTTGATAAATCAGGGGAGAATGAGGCAACCCAGAGATTGGTAGAAAGCCAACTTTAATTCTCCTCTTATAGGACAAATGGAAATGTAATTTACCAAGATCTGGAGCCCTAGGTCACTGCCAGAGAAAACATCAGAAGCAGAGATAGACAGAATTGCCTGGTTTCTCTTTTCTATCCTATGTTCCATCAGTGCCTCCTATTGGCTTAACTTGAATAGAAACCAGTATATAGAGTCTACCATCTTCCTTGCTACACACAGAAAAGCAAGGAAAAGGTAGGAAGGGATTTGAGGCAAAGATACTGAGAACTGAAACATTGGAATTAAATTCAACTTATCTTTTTACCCATACCACTCTTCGTAACACGAAGTACTCTCTAGGTTTTGCCTATTAACAGACATCTCTAACATTCTATTTAAGCCCATGTCAGACCTTGCATTGTCCATCACGGCTTCAATCAGTGATTACGTTCTCTTACAAAACCCTGAAAAAGCATACACTCTAACATCCAACTTACAAATACAAATCACTTTTGTAGTTTTTAAATTATCTTCTGTTTAACTTTCCCAGGTCAGTTATAACTATCGTGAAGACAAAGCTTATGTCACAGATAATAGTACCTGGAAGAGATAACAATTAGAATGTTTAGAGTATTACGGGGTTTCAAAACCGGTCATTATAAAATACTTGTTTTCCAGAAAGTATCAGGGCTGAAATTAAAGGGCTACCTTTAACACACTATAGCAAATTAATATTCATGGGGTTTTTTGGTGCTTCAATTTGTTAATTGTGAAGATATGCCCCAGACTTGGCAAGTTTCATTTCCTAGTATGCTAATACTATAAAGGTGCAAAGTACTGCTCAAAGCTAACATCAGGTTTCCTCTTTAATTTTGTTCATTCTATATAATGAGTAAAGTTAATCAGGTGGCAAAAAAAGTTCTCTGAAGGATCCATAATGTAGCATCGTATGATCTGGATAAGGAGCCATTTGAAACAATAGTGTAGCTCAATATCCAGAGAGGAGTCATTGGAACAAATTCCAAAGAGCCAATATATTGCTAATCTTGAGAAAGGAGAGTGATAATTACATTCACAAGGACATAGAAATTGATATATTAGATTGTACCCCTGGTTTACACAGTATGAAGCCCTTTGTAGCTAGGATGTTCTATTTCACTTTAGTAGTTATTTATGTCTCTGTCTTGTATAAATTAGCCCAAATATTTCTGGAACCCATTATATATCCTACCAGGACATAGTTTGTTGTATTGTGTTCCATAGGCTTATTATCCATTGTTCAAAGTAGTATTTCCTCTACAAAGCAAAACAAATATACTGTCCGGAAAGGCTGGGTTGCCAGATTCAAAAGATGCCAGTGTCCTTTCTTAGCTTCCTGGTTCATCTATTCCCTGTTTTCATTGGTCCTTTTTTATAGGAGCTGTTTATAAATCAAATTGATATATTACTCTTTTCCTCCCAGGTCTATTCTTATTTTTTTTTAAGATTTTATTTATTTATTTGACAGAGAGAGAGACAGCTAGAGAGGCAACACAAGCAGGGAAGTGGGAGAGGGAGAAGCAGGCTTCCCGCAGAGCAGGGAGCCCGATGCGGGGCTTGATCCCAGGACCCTGGGATCATGACCTGAGCCGAAGGCAGGCGCTTAACGACTGAGCCACCCAGGCACCCCTTATTTTGTGTTGATAGGCCAGTGGATAATTTGAGCAGCAGCCATCAGTTAAATAATGCAAAACGTTAGGCTGAACATAGAATGCTAGTCAAGTTTCAGTGTACGTATTTACTGATTATTTATGAATATTTTAAAAGGTTTATAAGTTCTGGCTTAAAAAATTTTCCAAGGTTATATATATAACCTTCTCTATTTACATGGTTAGTAATGTGAAAATTAGTGTTAGACTGGGAAACACAATGAAAAGGACCAGTTGTGAGAGGAAATCAAGCATTTATATGTAGCCAAGCAAAGAGAGGGGGAAAAAAAACCCATCCAAACCAGTTAGTCCAGTTGGCTAATGGTCTTTTTAATGAGTGATCTGGACAGCTGTACTGTTAGCTTGGGGGGCATAATCTAATGCAGATTGGGCTGAACTTTCTCAATTACCCTGAGTAATTCTAACATCCTACATTTTATTTAAGATGATTGTGGCCTTAGTCTCATATATCTAACTCTGGTTTTATATCCAATTGTGTATTAGTAATAGTTTGGTAGGATTATGTCTAATAGTTAATACTATATCCTTAAATGCTGTATTTGCCGAAGTATCTACAAGAAGGGCTAAAGCCTCTTTAAGGTGTGTATCTATATATTTCAGAGGTGATTTGTGTAAGTTACTTACTTTTTAAGAATTAAGATGGCTTAGTTGACATAGAGGAAGAATTTACTGGTTGAATTTCTGAAATAAGTATTCATATTATTTTAGGTTTGAAAAATATTCGGTCTCATTATGTGATGTGAATAGAGTTACCTGCAATCACAGATGGAACTGGGGTCAAAATGAAATTCCACACCTCTGAGAACTTTGAATTCTTCTACTTGAGTTTTAATAGTGAGGCTTCTCAAAATTAATCAGAATATATTAGAATATAATTATGTTGCAATCCTTTATCCAGAAAGTTCAAATGCAAATATTGCTTCTTTGCTGAGTACAGAGAGATTGGTTAGGTAAGAGAAATTGCATTTTAACTGAGAGTACTATATTCTTACTCATTTATTCAAATTTGTGTAATTATTATCTAACTAATTAGCTGGAAACATGACTTAATCTATCGTTCATTAAATGTGAAAATTCTTCCCAGAAAAAAGAACTGTAAGTGAAAAAAATGATATAGAGACTCTATAAAAATACTGATAGAAAGCTGATAATACCTACCATTGTAGCAGTAGTAATTTACTTTAGGAATAGTTTTGGTTAAGCAAAATGGCAAAAATGGAAATACATGGATTTTACCATTGGTGAGTTAGAGGAACGTTGTTTTGATATGAGGAAGCAGAGGTGAATATATAGCATTCTCTGCTTATCTTCACAGAAATCATTGAATCGACTTGTTGATGTTGAGAGATTATAGTTTATAAATACCAGACTGTTGGATTATACCTTTAAATACTATTACTATATAGCAGTAGCACTAAAGAATAAAAAATACTTTAATTAGAAATAAGAGTTCATAACACGAGGATATCAATCATTAAGTATTTAGTAAACTCTGTTAGGCATTTCAAGAGAAAGGAAGAAGAAAAACACGTCGTGTGTTTTCGTTCTGTAAAATACGTTATTATGTTGGAAATTTCTTTCAATGTATAATAAGTCCCAGGAAGTTTTATATTAAATCATATTACCAAATGTGGAAAGAATTATTTCATATGAACACAAAAGCTATCATAACTTGCAAATAGCAAAAACCAGTGAGCTTTGTATTAAGATATCAACCCGTTTTTCATGATTTATCCAAAGATAATTATATAGTATGTGAGGGTGACCATTTTATTCCCTTGGATCCAAATCTTTGTTTGATTTAAAAACTTAGAATATGATTCATGGACTTAGGCATGTCATAAAATATTTTGTAAGGCATATACATTATACACTAAAACAGATTTCTTCTGTTTTCTGTGAGTTAGATAAGAATCTGATCATCTGAAAACTCCTTAAATTTCAAATAACATTTTTTATATAAAGCATGATAGAAGAACTTAAACAGTTGACAGAAAATTCCAGAATAAAAGTTGGCATTAATATTATGTTAAGGATATCTCAGTTTTGTGAATTAAAATGTATCAAATTAGTCTTCTCTGGACAACCAAAAGCAGAAAAAAAATATGAATGTGTGTGGGATAAAGGAACATTTGAGAAGAAAGTGAAGCCATCCACAGATTTTATATATATACACATATATATTATTGTGTGCATGTATAATACAGTTGCATAGTATAATTGCATATAATATATATACACATTGTGTATATATATATATATAACTATATATGTGTATATATATATAACTGTATATATATAGCTATATATAATTAGATACAGATGTATATATTATACATAAATGATCTATACAGGTGTATAATATATACACACATTTGCATAACCACTTCCACAATCAAGATATGGAATATATCCTTCACTCTAAAAATTTCCCCATGCTTCTTTGTAGTCCCCTTCCCCCACCTCTGACCACTGACAACTGCTCATCTCTTTTCTGTTATAATTTTGCCTTTTCCAGAATGTCATATAACTGAAATATCCTATGGTACATAGCCTTTTGAGTCTGGATTTTTTCACTTAGCCTAATGCTTCATTGATTCACGCAGGTTGTTTCTGTGCCGGGAGCCCTTTCCTTTCGTTGTGGAGTAGTATTCGTTATATGGATGCACCACAGCTTGTTCATTCATTAACCAGTTGATGGACATTTTTGTTGTTTCCAGTTTTTGTTAATTCTGAACAAAGCTGTTATAAACAATTTACAGAAAGCTTTCTGTGTGGATGTATGTTTTCATTTGTTTAGGAGTGGATTGTTGGGTATTATGTTAGTTGTATGCTTACTCTGTAAGAAACTGTTTTCCACAGTGGTGTACCAGTTTGCATCCCCACCAGTTGTGCATGATAATTCCTTCACCAACAGTCGACACTGTCTCTCATTTTTCTAAGCATTTCAATTGCTCTGTAATGCTACCTCTTTGTGACTTTAATTTGAATTTCCCATTAAGACTAATAATTTTGAGTATCTTTTCGTGGGAATATTTACCATCCATGTCTCTTCTTTGGGAACACAGTTTTTGCTTGTTTTAAATTTTGAGCTTTTCTGTTCTTATTGCTTGAGATGTTCTGGGTTTATTATTTATCTTATGTGTGTTTTAAAAATACTTATCCTAGTATGTTTTAATTTTCTTAAGAGTTTCTTTCAAAGAGCAAAAATTTTCTTAGTACACAAAAAGTACGAGCCATAAAAGAAAATTGATAAATGGAACATATGTTCACAGTACAAAACTCATTACTTTCTCTTTCTGGTAAGTCTTAAAACCAGATAGTTCAAGTCTCCCAATTTTGTTCTTTTCAAAATAGTTCTGGCTATTACAGATCCATTATTTTCTTATATAAGTTTGAGAATTAGCTTATTTCTAAAACAAAATTAACAGTCAAATATTACTCGGTATCATGTCGACTCTAAGCATCCGTTGGGGACAGAATTAGCATCTTAATACTGAGTCATCTAGTTCATGAACAAGTTACATGTTAGAAAATTCAGTGGAAGGAAGAAAGCATCATGTTCCCATGCATTAGCTTACTGTGTTTTATCTTCATTCTTTTTATTTCTTTTATTATTTCCTTTGTCTTTAGAGAACTATTTTTAAGCATCCTTCTGTAAGTCTGCTGGTGATGAATTTGCTTAGTTTTCCTTCAATTAAGAATGGTTTAGTTTTGGGCGCCTGGGTGGCTCAGTTGGTTAAGCGACTGCCTTCGGCTCAGGTCATGATCCTGGAGTCCCTGGATGGAGTCCCGCATCGGGCTCCCTGCTCAGCAGGGAGTCTGCTTCTCCCTCTCCCGCTCCCCCCTCTTGTGCTCTGTCTCTAAAATAAATAAATAAAATCTTTAAAAAAAAATGGTTTAGTTTCCCTTCTTTCCTGGAGTGTATTTTTTTTTAGGATATAGGCTTCTGAGTTGACAGTTTTTGTTTTTTGCTTTTTTTGCTTTTTTGAAGTGTTGTACTACTTCCTTAGGTCCCTCATGGCTTCTGAATGGAAATCCACTGCCGTTCAAAAATGTTTTCAGCTTTTGGTCAGGTATTGCTTCTCTCTCACTGCTTTTGAGATTTCTTTATCTTTCTATAGGTTTCAGAAGTTTGAGTATATGTCTTGATGTAGATATCTTTGGAGTTATTCTAAGGTTTTATTCAGCTTTAAAAAATCTTTAGTCTTTATCTGTTACCAAATTTGGGATGTTTTTATCCATTATTTCTTCTAGTACTTTTGCAGCCCCACCTTCTTTCTCCTTTCCTTATGGGATTCCAGTGACATGACTTAAATATTTTGTTACAGTTCTACATGCCCCTCAGGCTCTGTGTTTTTGTTTGTCTGTGTTCTGATTGGGTAATTTCTACTTTTTAATCATTGGGTTCACTGATTCTTTTTCTGTCCCCACCATTCTGCTATTGAGCCTGTCCACTGAGATTTTGATTAAGCAATTGTATATTTTAGTTCTAAAATATCCATTAAGATCTTTGTCTTCTATTTCTTTGCTGAGACTTACTCCTTCTCATTTGATCAAGCATATTTATAATTGTTTAAAACCTTTCTAGAATGGCTGCTTTAAAATTATCATCTAATATTTCTCACATGGCTGTCATCTCCAAACTGTCATCTTTTAATAGTTTTTTGGGTTTTTTTGTGTTTGTTTGAGCTCTTCCTAGTTTTGTTATGAGTAATTTTCTACCAAAACCTGGAGTGTTGTCTTAAGAGACTCTACATCTTAATCAAACCTTCTGTCTTAGCTTGCTTCCTTTGACAATGTCTGGCAGAGGAAGGAGAGGTTATCCCATTACTCCAAGTGCTGCTAGGAGTCCAGGTTCTCCTCAGAGCCTCTGCTGAGACCTGAGATGGGTGCTCCTTGTCACTGCAAGTGGGGGCTCCAACACCTTATATGTTTTCCACTTCTACCATCAGAGGGTAGGGGACCCTTTACTACCCAGCAAGGATGATACTCTGTTGAGCATTCTCTAACACCACCTTGCCCATGGAGTTGGGGTGTCTGGTTATAACCGGGTGAAGGTAGAAGTCTAGACTCCCTTCTTGCATTTTGCTGATGTGGCTGGTGATGGGTCTACAATATTTTGTGTGGTGTTCAGCCGGAGTAGAGTGGTTATTGTCTACAGTCTTCTACCTAGAAAATTTTCTTGCCCCTTTCCTGGCTCTTTGACCAGAAAAATAGGTTGGGGGAGATGTTTGTTTGTTTATTTTTAATGCCCGTTGATGTTTCCATATTGCCAGTTTTTTTTCAGCTGGAACTCTGGAATGTCTGAGGTGAAAAGGTAACAGAGGGAACTCACCTGTGTTCTGTTGCCTTTCCTTGTGTCCTGAGGCCACTAGCCAAAGCACCTTCTTTTCTCTACCTTTCAGAGTTTTATACTTGTTTTGTGTATAATGTTTAGAGTTTTTAATTCTGCTTAGTGAAAGGAATAAGAAAAAGCATGTCCACTTTATCTTCCTAGAAGCAGTAATCCCTAGGGATTATTTTAAACCAGTTTAATTAAATCTATTTTTAATATCAGAATGTTGCTTTTCTTTGACATATGTGAACAAATGCATATATGTATATGTATATATATAAAAAAGGAGAAATGCTGGATCCATGCCAAATATGCATAGGTCTTTGAAGTTCAATGAAATACACACTTGATTCTGTGCAATTTCACCATGAGCCTTGTGCCTCATGCAGTTGAACTTTTAACATTATGACTAATTTGGGGCCTAATATTTCTGTCATTGATTTCAAGATACTTGCAGCTGAGTTATCAGTGTTGACTTTACCATGTTATCTTGTTTTTTCTGGTGGATAGGTCTTCGAACATGCTTCTCTTTTTGTACTAAGATCTAAACACTGTTCAGTGTGGATCTAGATAATCATGTAACTATTTGAGTTTCAAATGTCCCACCTTCCTACTTCCCCACTTATGTATTACTTTGATATGACTGACTGCTGTGGCTATTAGGTATCTATTAATCATCTGTTGCTGGAACCAGAATTTTTATCCTCCTGGGTTGAAGCTCTGTTTTCCAGCGACCCCAGAACCTATCAAGTATTAACATATCCATCATACTGGCTTTGGTTTTGCTTTCTGCAATTTTTAGCTGTAGAAATTAGAAAAATTCTTTGAATAATTTGCATAACATGGGCTAAAATCACTGAGTAAAATACAGTTAATAAATATTATAGTGGCTAAGATTTTTCCTAATTTTGTAACTAGTGATTTTTAAAAATTTTTCTGCATATAGGTGAAGAGTATTGTATGTAACTCAAGAATTAGTAAAAATTGAGGTATGACACTGATCATTTTACAGATGAGAAAATTAAAGCCCACAATGGATAAATAACAAACAAAAAAATGGCTAATGTTAGATTCAGTCTGAATTTCAGGCCTTCAGACTCTCAGGCTATTTCATATTGTTTTTGTTTTGCTTTGCTTTAAGAAATGATTATTTTGAACTGAGGGTTGCTGGAGTGGTGGGGGGTGGGAGGGATGGGGTGCCTGGGTGATAGACACTGGGGACGGTATGTGCTATGGTGAGTGCTGTGAATTGTGTAAGACTGTTGAATCACAGACCTGTACCTCTGAAACAAATAATACATTATGTTAAAAAAAAAAAAAAAAGATAGCAGGAAGGGAAAAATGAAGGGGGGGAAATCGGATGGGGAGACGAACCATGAGAGACTATGGACTCTGAGAAACAAACAGGGTTCTAGAGGGGAGGGGGATGGGGGATGGGTTAGTCTGGTGATGGGTATTAAAGAGGGCACGTACTGAATGGAGCACTGGGTGTTACACGCAAACAATGGATCGTGGAACACTACATCAAAAACTAATGATGTAATGAACGGTGACTAACATAACATTAAAAAAAAAGATTATTTGGGGGCACCTGGGTGGCTCAGTCATTAAACGTCTGCCTTCAGCTCAGGTCATGATCCCAGGGTCCTGGGATCGAGCCCTGCATCGGGCCCCCTGCTCAGCGGGAAGCCTGCTTCTCCCTCTCCCACTCCCCCTGCTGTGTTCCCTCTCTTGCTGTGCCTCTTTCTGTCAAATAAATAAATAAAATATTAAAAAAAAAAGAAATGATTATTTTAAGAAGTCAAGATACCAACCTAAACTAGAGGTTGTCAATTCATGTTCTAAGATTATTAATTATTAGACTTTTAAAATTTATCTTTCTCTTACAACTACACAGGTGATGACTGCTTACAAATAGGACTTCCAGTCACCCAGAGACACTTCTCATTTAGTGAGATCTAAGCTACTCCCTCACAGATGGTGGTGTGACAGCAGTCCCTGTCAGATGTAATTTGACCTAACTTCAACATGTGCCTCTGCTTTTCTGTGAACCACTCCTCATCCCACCCCACATATGATTTTCCTCCTCTAGTTCATTGTAAAAGCCATTTAGCTCTTATCATTCATTGTCTCCTAGAGACAAGCTCCGTGGAACTCATTTTCATTCATCATCATATTATCTACCTAAAATTAGACAAGCTCTGGTACTTTACTATTAGCTATTTTTAATATTAGGGGTGATACACTAATAATATCATATTTTTTCCAGTAATGGGGTATAACAATAGTAGTTGAAAGAGTTCTTTCCAGAAAATATTAGTTTAGACAGCTGGGTTTTTGCTTTGAAATCTTTCCTTTTGGTTTGGAAATCGAAGCCAAATTTCTTTCAAGTTCTTTTTGTTTACCCACCCAATAATAAACCAACTTCATTACTGTAATCTTTCTTCCCTTGTGTGATATGCATCTGTTTGCAGCATTTTACAGACCACTATAAAGGATTTTTTTCCCAAGAAGCAGTGCTTCTGTATAAAATATATTTAAATATGCTTACTTTACGAAAATATTCAACTTATCCTACATTGTAATTAGATAATAGATGTACATTTCAGTTATAATGGTTACTGTATAGGGCACTTTTAAAATGACTATTTCAAGTACTTTTACTAATGGCTTGATTGACTCAACCCAAGTTTCTGAAAATTCTAATGTGTAAACAGATACATGCAGATCCCCATCTGTAGATATATAAAAATGTACTTAAAAGTAATATTTTGAAGTTGTTAGCTAAACATGAATTGGACTAAAGATGCATACTAAGAAGGCAAGTTATGAATTTATATGAAAGCAAGCCAGAAAGCAAATGAACTAGAATAGTTAAGCAATTTTGGAAAAATATAATCAAGGAATCCCTCTACCACTTTCAAAATTTAGGAAACTATGGTAATTAAGACTGTGCAGAATTGGTGGAGATAGAGACCCATAGATCAGGAACAGAATAGAGAACCCAGAAATAGACCAGTACAAATATGCCCAAATTGATGTTTGACAAAGGTGCAAAAGCAATTAAAATGGAAGGTGGATAGTCTTTTCAGTAAATGTGCTTGAATAAGTAGACATTAATAGACAAAAAAAGTAAACCTTGCTCAACACCCCAGACATTACACAACATTTATCTCAAAATGTATCATAGACTTAAAAGTAAAATGTTAAACTATAAAACTTTTATAAGAAAACCTAGGAAATAATCTTTGGGTCCTAGATCTTCATGAAGAGATCTTGGAATGGTGCTAAAAGTATGAGCCATAAAAGGAAAATTTTACAAATTAGACTTTATCAAAGTTAAACACTTCTGTTGTGCAAAAGACTTTAAAAAGATGAAAAGATAAGTATTAGAAGAAAGTTTTTGGTGACCACAGGTCTGACAAAGGACTTATTCTAGAATACATAAGAATGCTCAAAATTAAGCAGTAAGAAAAAAAATGAATATTCCAATTATAAAGTGGACAAAATGATCAGAGAGACATTTGACTGAATAGGATATATAGATATCAAGTAAGTATGTGAAAAGATTGAATGTCACTAGCTATCACAGAAATGCAAATCAAGAACCACAATGAGATTCACTGCAGAAGAAGAGCAAAGATAAAAAATAGTGACAATACCGAATGCCAACAAGGATGCAAAGAAATTGGATCACTTTTAATATTAGTGGTTGGAATATAAAATGGTATAGCTTTTCTGGAAAAGAGTTTGACACTTTGATAACATACTAATCATATACTTACCATATGACCCAGCATTTATCCTGGGCATTTATTCCAGAGAAATAAAACATGTCCACACAAAAATCTCTACATGATTTTTCACAGCTTTATTGGTAATAGGTAAAAGCTGAAAACAACTGAAATGTTTTACATTAGGAGAATGATTAAATCAACTCTGATACATCCATACCATAGAATACTCAATAATAAAACAGAATGAACTGTTGATAAATGTAACAACATGGATCAACCTGGTGAGTGAAAAAAGGTTATATAACAAATGATTCAATTTATGTAACTTTCCTGAAATGACAAAACAGGTATTGAGAACAAATTCTTAGTTGCCTGGGTTTAGGAATGGGGACGAGGGGGGCATTGGTGGGACTATAAGGAGTTAACATTAGGGAGATCAGATAATTCTATACTTTGATTGTGATGCTTACATAAATCTACCCATGTGACACATTGTACCAATTTTCTAGTTTTTGACATGTTGCTATAGTTAGATAAGATGTAATCATTGCTGGAAACAAGATGAAAGGTGCATGGGATCTTTCTGTACTATCCTTGCAACTTCTTGTGAATCTAAAATTATTTCAAATTCTAATCATTAGAAAAATTTAAAATTTAGCTGGTCAAATCCAGGAATATTTTTTAAAAGTACATCATAAACAAGTGGAGTTTATTCTCAAAGCCCTTGATATATTTTCATTTGCATTAACTTATAATTTTTTCTTATTCTTAACTTTATTTGCAGAGACATAAATTTGAAACTATCATTATATTACATGTGGTATCAAGTATCTACTTTGTCTCAATAACACTCTCTTGAAGCCCTTTGTTTCCTAATTTTTATTAGACTGATTTCTCTCTTGGCCTGTAGCATTGTTGAATCTGGGGATTTTCTTCAACGTTCTCTTGAATGAATCAAATGTTTTTGCATACCATTTATTTACCGCTCTTTCCTGTTCACTTTCTCATTAATGAAATATATTCTCAAGTTACTTTAAGAAGGGGATTGTGGGAGAAAAATTTAAGGAAGTATAGCATGTGAAGAGAAATGTTTTATTCTACCCTAATGATTGATTAGGGAATCTGTGGGAATTGTAATTTGTCTACATTAATCATATTTATCCTTGAAAACTTGAAGGCTTTACTCTGTTATCTTCTAATACTTAGAATTGCCAGTGGGATATCTGAATTTTCATTGTTATTCCTTTTGTATAACACCTGTGTTTTTCTTTTTCTCTGGAAGTGTTTCAGGCCTTCTTTTTATTATTTGTATTACTGAATTTCACTTATGATGAAAGGTATGGTTATTTTTTTTTCTAATTCTTATCCTTCAGCATCCAGTAGGCCATTCATTTATTATTTATTTGATAAAATCTTATATGTGATTTTGTTCCCTTTTTAATTGCATGATGACCATTACATACTACTCATGACATTGCTTCTGTCTTTGAATTTTTAGAGAAGTCTCTCACTTCATGTATTATTAACCCTTCCCTCTATCTCGTCAGTATTTTAATTTGCCTATCATATTTTTACATTTCTTAAAAACACTTTTTCCCTGAATTTTCCTTTTTTTTTTTTTTTTGGAGAATTTTTTTTTTTTTTTAGTTTTAATACCTAATTTCATTTTGGATGCCCTTGAAGACAGTAGTTAGATTGTTGTTGAAGTTAAATTCTTTTACTGGAATTTTTTTTTTTTTTTTTTGGCCAGGAGAAATTTG
Organism: Neomonachus schauinslandi; assembly: GCF_002201575.2. Classification (NCBI taxonomy): domain Eukaryota; kingdom Metazoa; phylum Chordata; class Mammalia; order Carnivora; family Phocidae; genus Neomonachus; species Neomonachus schauinslandi. The sequence goes on along the minus strand of NC_058412.1, from coordinate 27,926,078 downwards.
CATCCTCTTTCATCTCCAACATTCTCTGCAATAAGACTTTTCTTAAAAAATGGTTAATTATTAAAAACCCACTCATACTTTAGACTGAAGCAGAGCACTTGTCTAAGATACTTCTGTGTGTAGATGCAGTTTGTTTATAGCAAGGATTTGGTTGTTAGACTTTTAGAATTCAAGTTGCCAAGAATTAGAGAGGTTTTCTCTGATGTAATAGTGGATTAGTTTCTAGGCCACCAATGTGGCCTCCATCTTCACATACTTTCCCCTCTGTAACTGTGCCTTCTCTTTTTATAAGAATACTTCTTAGTGGATTTAGGCCCAGTCAGAAAATCCAGGATGACCTCATCTCAAGATAATTAACCTAATTATATCTGCAAAGGTCCTTTTTCCAAATAAAGACAAATTCACAGATTCTGAGTAGACCTAACTCTTGGGGGTCACCATTCAACCTGCTACAGGCAGCATGCACTCATCCTCTCAAGACAATTGAATGAGGTAAAGATAGTTAAGTTTTCTATTTTTCTAAGGAGAAAAATTCACTTTTTGATCTGAGCTTTGGTGAGAAATGCTCTTGTTACCATGATTTAAATGTGAAGAGTAGTTGACAGTTCATATAGACACTTTAGTTTACCTCCTTCTCAGCTTTTCCTCTCAAGTACGCTCTCTCAGTTGCACTATCCTGGAGACTGAAGCTCCTTGTGCATTCTGGTGTGTAGGTCAATAGTCTTGTCCCTGTGCCCCACTCAAGTAGTTTCATAATTGTAGCTTCCTTCCTCATGGACACCCATCTGTATTCCTCCTCCATCTTCACTCTCTTCTCCAGAAAATATTCAAAATTGGAGGTTTAACATCTTTGCCGTTTTCTTGTGGATGAAGGATTAAACTTTAAAAAATATATAAAGTATTATTTATATGGAATCTCAGAGAATAGGGATAATAATGCTTAATCTGTTTAGGACACGTCAACTTTCTAAGTCTCAGTGTCGTTTTCTATGAAATACAAATTAAAAATCACCCTTCACATTAATGTTTGAAGATTAAATGCTATAGTGCATATGGAAGACTGTTGATATGTCAGGAAGTATTTGATAAATATTAGCTGCTTTAGAAAATAAGTCTTTATCCAGATACTTAGATAATTAGTAAAATAATTGAAAATTTTTAAAGAAATATATTCATTTATATCTCATAATTGATCATTCCTTTATTTCACTTCAGCAAAAAATGTAAATATTAATTATTAGGGACCTTTTATTCTACTCATTTGCTACTGGAACATAAACTAAAATGCAGGGTTTTTTCTGTCTTTAATTTTAATACAATGTAGCACAATTTCCTTCCTAAACTTGCCAGTTTAGCATTTCTCATTTCCCGTCACCTCAACTTTGAAGGGCATATACATTAATACATGAATATGATTTGTGTAGTTTTTTTTAAATTTTTCATGAATTAATCAGTTCAAAGGGAAAGTATTTGTGCAGATCATACCACTTGATACTTAAAAATTCATAGCTACAAGCTGGCTTTTGAAAGACAGCCATAATTTAGTGTTATACCTGAATAAATTACATAGCATTCAAGAAATACTGTTTATCATTTTAAAAATTAGGCAATTCAATACCCCCCTCAGGTAAAAATAAATAAATAAAAGGTGATTTTCTGTTTACTGAAGTTAATTAAAATGTAAAGTTATAATCTTCTCACTCTTTGCTAGACAGGAAGTTACTTTGAATCTATAGAAGTCATTTATTAACCAGTAGATTTTGGAATATAAGGTCTTTGATAGATGAGAATGTATTTTGTTTTATTCTGTCTTCATAATGATAAAACAGTCCATAGCACACAGTAGGAACTCAATATATATGATTATAATTTAGTATTATTTACCATCAACCTTCAGTCAAATTAATTGTAGGAAAATTGTGTCCTACATAAAGCAATAAAACTAAGACACTATGTATATGTATATATAAATACATTTCAAAGCTAAATAATGCCATGTACATAGTTTTAGCTTTGAAATGAGTGTAGTAGATACTTTTCCCTCATATTTGTTTTCCAAGTAACAATTATTTGAGTACATATTAAATAAGACTCACAGTACCTAGCAAAAGATAGTACCCAAAAGAGTAAAAGTCACCTTTTTTTTTTTAAAGATTTTATTTATTTGAGAGAGAGAGAGAATGAGAGAGAGCAAGCACATGAGGGGGGGGGAGGGTCAGAGGGAGAAGCAGACCCCCTGCTGAGCAGGGAGCCCGATGTGGGACTCGATCCCAGGACTCCAGGATCATGACCTGAGCTGAAGGCAGTCGCTTAACCAACTGAGCCACCGAGGCGCCCAAAGTCACCTTTTATCTGTTTAAAGAGACTGATACTTCATGAGTAAGATAAGGACTTGGCAAAACCTAAGTATCCAGCAGTTTGGTTAAATGGAATAAAGTAATCCCATTAAATGAATTATGTTTACTATGAAAGTATACCTTAAATATAGATATGTAGTGTCATGGGACATATTTATGATTGATTCGGTTACAAGTATAGGTCACTAAAAAATGCATGTAGTACATTGACAATTTTGGTAAAGGAAATAACAAAACACAATGCACTGAAATGTTAGTACTTCTTTACCTTTTATAGGAAGTATTTGTATTTTAAAGTATTTTTCTACATTCCATTATTTAAGTCACATTACTTTTATGTGATTCTTTTTTTTTATATATGTGGGCTAACAGAACACATTACTTTTAAAATAAAATTAGAAAATAGTATTCAAACAACCAATTCCAGGTTTAATTGCTAAAAGAATAAAGTTAGGTTAGTGCAACTAAATTGTTAAGAATAATAGCCATTAGCATTAATTTGGAAACAAATTATGTTTTATCATGTAAGTGTTCTGTACTGCTAAGCACACTTATAAAATATGACTTTGAATATGTCATTCTGGTACGTGCATAATAACACACCTACTTCCATGCAAAACCCCTTGATGTGGAAACACTAATAAAAAATAGTCATTTCTATTGAACTTGCAATATTTTTTAATTATAAAGGAATTTGCTAAACAGATATTTGCATTACATCTATGATTACCACCAAAATTACTGATCCCCATGCCTACATGTTGGTGATGAGTAGAGCACAGAAATGGAATGTATTAGACATGGGTTATATCCAGGAAAAAATAGGATCAAGCATTTACATTAAAAAAATACTACTTTGATAGAAAAAATAATAATTGTGCATTTTAATCCTCCAGTATAAAATTCCATGAGGGAACAACAGTAACTGGACTTCCTACTTTAAATCACCAGGAAAAAAAAATGTACAAAATACATGAAACAAAAGTCTTCAAGTTATGAAGCAACAGCTTTTTATATCCTCAATAGATGGTCAATAAACAAGAACCTACAGAAGCCAAGGCTTTCTCACTGCTTTCTCACTGAAGGCGTATATCTAGCTGCAAAGCAGGGAGCATGATCACAAGCAGAACATGACATCTTGCTAAATTAGGGAGTTGAGGAGAGTCATTGAGTCTGTGGTAGATGGAAGTTGCTAGACAGAGTTTCCAAAATACAGGGAAAGGGCTCAAAATCTGAATTAAGTGAATCTCTTCAGTCTTTATGAATACTTAGTCAATGTATAGGATGAACTATGAGTAGGGTACAGGGCTGGGAATCATCTGAGTTCTCACCAGCCAAAATATATAATCCTTGCTGAGCAATTAGGGTGTTTATTGCCCACTCCAGAAGGTGCCTTAATGCTGTGACTAAACCATTTATAGAGTAAATGCTATGACAAATTTCCTCGTTAGGACAAGTTCTGAATGAATCAAACTGAACCATAAGTAACTTAATTGTCCACCAGAGCATAGTGCAATTCATTAAGGTAAGAAAATTCAGACACTTAACAATGTAAATTGAAAATCACTAGGTATGCCAAAAAGCAGGAAAAAATGACCTAGAACAGAAGAAAAATCAGTCAATAGAAACTGCTACAGAATTGAGAAAGATGAAGTAGAACATAGAAGAGCTGTTTTAACTATATTTAAGTTTTAAAGGAAAAAAATGAACATAGTGATAGTTAGGAGATATATAAATATGCAAATTAATTTTGTAGAGTTGAAAAGTGCACTATCTGAACAGGAAATTAATAAGATAGAAATAATGGTGGTTTGGATATACTAATCACATCAATATTTATCATAACCAAATCTCTGAAAATGAGTGTTACAGAGAAAAATCTTAAAAGTGTCTAGGAGAAAAAGATACTTTATAAGAAGGAATGCAGACTTCTCATTAAAAAGTACAAGCCAAAATAAAAAAAAAATTGAGGAACATTTTTTTAGAAACATGAGGAGGGGCAGAGGGAAGGAAAGAGAGAATCTTAAGCAGGCTCCATGCTTAGCACAGAGCCTGATGTGGGGCTTGATCTCACAACCCTGAGATCATAACCTGAGCCTAAATCAAGAGTCAGGCCTTTAACTGACTGAACCACCCAGGCACCCCGAGAAACATTTTTAAAACATTGAAATTAACATTTAAGTTAGAATTCAATATCATATGAAAATGTTTTTTATTAAAAAGATGCAGGAGCACCTGGGTGGCTCAGTCAGTGGAACATGTGACTCTTGATCTCAGGGTTGTGGGTTTGAGCCCCACATTGGGTGTAAAGATTACTTAAATTTTTTTTAAAACTTTAAAAATGCAGTAAAAATTCAGAAAAACAAAAGCTAGAAATATTAAAGGAAGTTCTTCAAGCAGATAGCAATAATAGATGGGAACTTGGAGCTGTACGAAAAAATGGAGAATAAAGAAAAAAAGTTAAGACTTTTTCATATTTTAAAATTCTACTTAAAATGCAATTGACTAAGACAAAGCAACAACAATACATTAATAGTGTGTTTAACATATGTAGAAGTCCAGTATATGACAACAGTAGTTTAGAAGATGGAAAAGGGACAAAGGATGTTATGTTATTGTATGGTTATGCCCAAATGAATTGAGCGTTGGAATATCATTTGAGTGAAGACATGTATTATAAACCTTGGAGCAAGTCCTAAAGAATAGAGAGAAGATGTATAGCTAATAGTAAGATAAAATAGAATGATTATTTTAAAAATCCTTAATCCAAAAGAAGGCAGAAAAGGAGGAGGTAAAAAAGATCAATTAAAAGTTTGGACAGATAAGATACATACAGGCATACCTTGTTTTATTGCACTTTGTAGATATTGTGTTTTTCACAAATTCAAAGTTTGTGGCAACCCTGGGTCCAACAAGTCTGTTGCATTTTTCAATGCAATGTATTTGCTCACTTTGTGGTTGTTACATTTTGATAATTCTCAAAATATTTCACACTTTTTCATTATATTTGTTATGATCTGTGGTCAGTGATCTTTGATGTTACTATTATAATTATTTTGGGGTGCCACAAACCACACCCACATAGGACAACGACTTAAGTGATAAATGTATGTGTTCTGACTGCTCCATCAACAGGTTGTTCACCTGTCTCTCTACCTCTCCTCCTGATTCTCTGTACCCAAAGGCACAGCCATATTGAAATTAAGCCAATTAATTAATACTTTAAGTATTCAAGTGAAAGGAAGGGTCTTACATTTCTTACTTTAAATCAAAGCTAGCAATGATTAAAGTTAGCTAGGAAGGCATGTTGAAAGCCAAGACAGGCCAAAAGCTAGGCCTCCTGCACCAAACAGTTAGCTAAGTTGTGAAGCAAAGGAAAAGTTCTTGAAGGAGATTATAAGTGCTACCCTAGTCAGCATACAATTAAGAAAGCAAAATAGCCTTACTGTTGACATGGAGAAAGTTTGAGCAGTGTGAATATAAAATCAGGCTATCCACAACATTCTCTCATGCCAAATTCTAATCCAGAGCAAGGCCCTAGCTATCTTCAGTTCTATGAAGAGAGGTGAGGAAGCTTCAGAAGAAATATTTGAAGCTAGCAGAGGTTGGTTCATGAGGTTTAAGGAAAGAAGCTCTATCACCAAAAAGTACAAGGTGAAGCAACAAGTTATCCAGAAGATATAGCTAAGATAATTAATGAAGGTGGCTACACTAAAACAACAGATTTTTCAATGTGATGAAACAGTCTTATTTTGGAAGAACACACCACCTAGGACTTTGATAGCTAGAGAGGAGCATTCAATGCCTGGCTTCAGAGGACAGGCCGACTCTCTTGTTGGGGAGTAATGCAGCTGATGGCTTCAAGTTGAAGCCAATGCTCATTTGTCATTCCAGAAATTCTAGGATCCTTAAAAATTATGCTAAATCTAATCTGTGCTCTATAAATGGACCAACAAACCCTAGATGACAGCATGTCTGTTTACAACATGGTTTCATCAATACTTTAAACCCAATCTTGAGACCTATTGCTAAGAAAAAAAGATTCCTTTCAAAATATCCCTGCTTATTGACAATGCACCTGGTCACCCAATAGCACTGGATGGAGATGGATGAGATTCATGTTGTTCTCATGCCTGCTAACACATCTATTCTGCAGCCCATGGATCAAGGAGTAATTTCCCCTTTTAAGTCTTACTATTTACAAAATACATCTTACAGTCTATAGCTACCATGGATTGTGATTCCTCTGATGGATCTGGACAGAGTAATTGAAAACCTTCTGGGAAGGAGTCACCATTCTAGATAGCATTAAGAGCATTCATAATTTGGGCACCTGGGTGGCTCAGTCAGTTAAGCATCTGCCTTCTGCTTGGGTCATGATCCCCGAGTCCTGGGATCGAGCCCCGCGTTGGGCACCCTGCTCAATGGGGAGTCTGCTTCTCCCTCTCCCTTTGCCGCTCCTCCTGCTCTTACTCTTGCTCTCTTTCAAATAAATAAATGAAGTGTTATTAAAAAAAAAGCATTCATGACTCATGGAAAAAGGTCAAAGGTCAAAATTAACAGGAATGTGGAAGAAGCTGATTCCAACCTTGATGGGTTCTTTCAGGAGTTCAAGACTTCAGTGGAGGAAGATACTGCAGACGTAGTGGAAATAGCAAGAGAACTAGAATTAGAAGTGGAGTCTGAAGATGTGACTGAATTGCTGAAAACTCAGGATAAAGCTGTAAAGGAGGAAAAGTTGTTTTTTATTTTACACTTTTATTTATTTTTTATTTTTTTATTAACATAATGTATTATTTGTTTCAGGGGCACAGGTCTGTGATTCATCAGTCTTACACAATTCCCAGCGCTCACCATAGCACATACCCTCCCCAATGTCTGTCACTCAGCCATCCCATCCCTCCCACCCCCATCACTCCAGCAACCCTCAGTTTGTGTCCTGAGATTAAGTCTCTTACAGTTTGTCTCCCCCTCTGGTATCATCTTGTTTCTTTTTTCCTTCCCTTCCCCTATGATCCTCTGTCTTGTTTCTCAAATTCCTCCTATCAGTGCGATCATATGATACTGGTCTTTCTCTGATTGACTTATTTTGCTTGTCATAATACCCTCTAGTTCCATCCACGTTGTTGCAAATGGCAAGATTTCATTTTTTTGATGGCTGCATAATATTTCATTGTATATGTATATACCACATCTTCTTTATCCATTCATCTGTTGATGGACATCTTGGCTCTTTCCATAGTTTGGCTATTGTGGACATTGCTGCTATAAACATTGGGGTGCATGTGCCCTTTTGGATCACTACATTTGTATCTATGGGGTAAATACCCAGTAGTACAACTGCTGGGTCATAGGGTAGCACTATTTCAACTTTTTGATGAACCTCCATACTGTTTTCCAGAGTCGCAACTTACACCAATGCAAGTTGGTGTAGCAAGAGTGGCTACACCAACTTGCATTCCCACCAAAAGTGTAGGAGGGTTCCCCTTTCTCCGCATCCTCGCCAACATCTGTCATTTCCTGACTTGATAATTTTAGCCATTCTGACTGGTGTGAGGTGGTATCTCATTGAGGTTTTGTTTGGATTTCCCTGATACTAAGTGATGTTGAGCACTTTTTCATGTGTCTGTTGGCCATTTGAATGTCTTCTTTGCAGAAATGTCTGTTCATGTCTTCTGCCCATTTCTTGATTAGATTATTTATTTGTTGGGTGTTGAATTTAATAAGTTCTTTATAGATTTTGGATACTAGCCCTTTATCTGATATGTAATTAGCAAATATCTTCTCCCATTCTGTTGTCTTTTGGTTTTGTTGACTGTTTCCTTTTCTGTGCAAAAGCTTTTTGTCTTGATGTAGTCCCAATAGTTCATTTTTGCCCTCGATTCCCTTGCCTTTGGCAATGTGTCTAGGAAGAATTTGCTGTGGCTGAGGTCGAAGAGGTTGCTGCCTGTGTTCTTCTCAAGGTTTTTGATGAATTCTTGACTCACATTGAGGTCTTTCATCCATTTTGAGTCTATTTTTGTGTGTGGTGTAAAGAAATGGTCCAGTTTCATTCTTCTGCATGTGGCTGTCCAATTCTCCCAATACCATTTGTTGAAAAGACTATCTTGTATCCATTAGACATTCTTTCCTGCTTTGTCGAAGATAAGTTGACCATAGAGTTGAGGGTCCATTTCTGGGCTCTCTATTCTGTTCCATTGATCTATGTGTCTGTTTTTGTGCCAGTACCATACTGTTTTGATGATGACAGCTTTGATGATAGAGCTTGAAGTCTGGAATTGTGATGCCACCGGCTTTGCTTTTCTTTTTCAACATTCCTCTGGCTATTTGGGGTCTTTTCTGATTCCATGCAAATTTTAGGATTATTTGTTCCATTTCTTTGAAAAAAGTGGATGGTATTTTGATAGAGATTGAATTAAATGTGTAGATTGCTCTAGGTGGCATAGACATTTTCACAATATTTGTTTTTCCAATCCATGAGCATGGAACATTTTTCCATTTCTTTGTGTCTTCCTCAGTTTCTTTCATGAGGATTCTATAGTTTTTCTGAGTACAGATTCTTTGCCTCTTTGGTTTGATTTATTCCTAGATATCTTATGGTTTTGGGTGCAATTATAAATGGGATCGGCTCCTTAATTTCTCTTTCTTCTGTCTTGTTGTTGGTGTATAGAAATGCTACTGATTTCTGTGCATTGATTTTATATCCTGCCACTTTACTGAATTCCTGCATGAGTTCTAGCAGTTTTGGGGTGGAGTCTTTTGGGTTTTCCACATAAAGTATCATATCATCTGCAAAGAGTGAGAGTTTGACTTCTTCTTTGCCAATTTGGATGCCTTTTATTTTTTTTGTTGTCCGATTGCTGTGGCTAGGACTTCTAGTACTATGTTGAATAGCAGTGGTGATAGTGGACATCCCTGCCATGTTCCTGCTTTAGGGGGAAAGCTCTCAGTTTTTCCCCATTGAGAATGATATTCACTGTGTGTTTTTCATAGATGGCTTTTATGATATTGAGGTATGTACCCTCTATTCCTACACTGTGAAAAGTTTTAATGCTTTTTCTGCATCCATTGAGAGGATCATATGGTTCTTTTTCTTTCTTTTATTAATGTATTGTATCACATTGATTGATTTGTGGATGTTGAACCAACCTTGCATCCCAGAAATAAATCCCACTTGGTCGTGGTGAATAATCCTTTTAATGTATTGTTGGATCCTATGGCTAGTATTTTGGTGAGAATTTTTGCATCCATGCTCATCGGAGATATTGGTCTCTAATTTACCTTTTTAATGGGGTCTTTGTCTGGTTTGAGGATCAAGGTAATGCTGGCCTCTTAAAGTGAGTTTGGAAGTTTTCCTTCCATTTCTATTTTTTGGAACAGTTTCAGAAGGATAGGTATTAATTCTTCTCTAAATGTTTGGTAGAATTCCCCTGGGAAGCCATCTGGCCCTGGGCTCTTGTTTGTTGGGACATGTTTGATTACTGCCTCAATTTACTTACTGGTTATGGGTCTGATCAGGTTTTCTCTTTCTTCCTGATTCAGTTTTGGTAGTTTATACATCTCTAAGAAAGCAGCCATTTCTTCCAGATTGTCTAATTTGCTGGCATAGAGTTGCTCATAATATGTTCTTATAATTGTTTGTATTTCTTTGGTGTTGGTTGTGATCTCTCCTCTTCCATTCATGATTTTGTTGATTTGGGTCCTTTCTCTTTTCTTCTTGATAAGTCTGGCCAGGGGTTTATCAATCTTGTTAATTCTTTCAAAGAACCAGCTCCTAGTTTCGTTGATCTGTTCTACCATTCTTTTAGTTTCTATTTCATTGATTTCTGCTCTGACCTTTACTATTTCTCTTCTCCTGCTGGATTTAGGCTTTATTTGCTGTTCTTTCTCCAGCTCCTTTAAGTGTAGGGTTAGGTTGTATATTTCAGACTTTTCTTGTTTTTTGAGAAAGGCTTGTACTGCTATATACTTTCCTCTTAGGACTGCCTTAGCTGCATCCCAAAGATTTTGAACAGTTGTGTTTCATTTTCATTTTTTTCCATGAATTTTTTAAATTCTTCTTTAATTTGCTGTTTGACCCATTCATTCTTTAGTGGGATGCTCTTTAGCCTCCATGTATTTGAGTTCTTTCCGACTTTCCTCTTGTGATTGAGTTCTAGTTTCAAAGCATTGTGGTCTGAAAATATGCAGGGAATGATCCCAATCTTTTGGTACCAGTTGAGACCTGATTTGTGACCTAGGATGTGATCTATTCTGGAGAATGTTCCATGGGCACTAGAGAAGAATGTCGATTCTGTTCCTTTGGGAAGGAATGTTCTGTGAAGTCCATTTGGTGCAGTGTGTCATTTAAAGACTTTATTTCCTTGTTGATCTTTTGCTTAGATGATCTGTCCATTTCAGTGAGGGGTGTGTTAAAATCCCCCACTCTTATTGTATTGTTGTCAATGTGTTTCTTTGCTTTTGTTATTAATTGCCTTATATAATTGGCTGCTCCCATGTTAGGAGCATAGATATTTACAATTGTTAGATCTTCTTGTTGGATAGACCCTTCAAGTATGATATAGTGTCCTTCCTCATCTCTTATTACAGTCTTTGGTTTAAAATCTAATTTGTCTGATATAAGGATTGCCCACCCAGCTTTCTTTTGATGTCCATTAGCATGTTAAATTGTTTTCCACCCCCTCACCTTCAATCTGAAGGTGTCTTTGGGTCTAAAACGAGTCTCTTGCAGGCAGCATATCGATGGGTCTTGTTTTTTAATCCAGTCTGATAGCCTGTGTCTTTTGATTGGGGCATTTAGCCCATTTACATTCAGGGTAACTATTGAAAGATATGAATTTAGTGCCATTTTACTGCCTGTAAGATAACTGTTACTGTATATTGTCTGTGTTCCTTTCTGGTCTATGTTACTTTTAGGCTCTCTCTTTGCTTAGAGGCTCCCTTTCAAGATCTTGTAGGGCTGGTTTCATGTTTGCAAATTCCTTTAGTTTTTGTTTGTCCTGGAAGCTTTTTATCTCTCCTTCTATTTTCTTTTTTTTTTTTTAAGATCTTATTTATTTATTTGACAGAGAGAGACATAGTGAGAGAAGGAACACAAGCAGGGGGAGTGAGAGAGGGAGAAGCAGGCTTCCCACTGAGCAGGGAGCCCGATGTGGGGCTCGATCCCAGGAACCTGAGATCATGACCTGAGCCGAAGGCAGACGCTTAACGACTGAGCCACCCAGGCACCCCTCTCCTTCTATTTTCAATGACAGCCTAGCTGGATATAGTATTCTTGGCTGCATATTTTTCTCATTTAGTGCTCTGAACATATCATGCCAGTCCTTTCTGGTCTGCCAGGTCTCTGTGTTTAGGTCTGCTGCCAATCTAATGTTTCTACCATGGTAGTTTACAGGCCTCTTGTCCTGAGTCACTTTCTGGATTTTCCCTTTGTCTCTGAGACTTGTAAGTTTTACTATTAGATGTTGGGTTGTTGACCTATTTTTATTGATTTTGAGGGGAGTTCTCTGTGCCTCCTGGATTTTGATGCCTGTTTCTTTCCCCAAATTAGGGAAGTTCTCTGCTATAATTTGCTCCAATATACCTTCTACCCCTCTTTCTCTTTCTTCCTCTTTTGGGATCCCAATTATTCTAATATTGTTTCATCTTATGGTATCACTTATCTCTCAAATTCTGCCCTCGTAATCCAGTAGTTGTTTATCTCTCTTTTTCTTAGCTTTATTTTCCATTGTTTGGTCTTCTATATCACTAATTCTCTCTTCTGCCTCATTTATCCTAGCAGTTAGAACCTCCCTTTTTGATTGCCCCTCATTTATAGCCTTTTTAATTTCAACTTGGTTAGATTTTAGTTCTTTTATTTCTCCAGAAAGAGATTCTCTGGTATCTTCCATGCTTTCTTCAAGCCCAGCTAGTATCTTTAAAATCATCATTCTGAAGTGTGGTTCCAACATTTTACTGATGTCCTTAGTGATTAGGTCCCTGGCAGTTGGTACTGCCTCTTGTTCTTTTTTTGAGGTGAGTTTTTCTATCTTACCATTTTGTCCAGAGAAAAATAGATGAATGAGAGAACAAAATGCTAAAAGGTTAACTACGACCCCAGAAAAATTTACACTAAACAAATCAGAAGAGACCCAAAACCGGGGGAAAAAGAAAGTGGAAAAAAAAGAAAATGATCAGACTGGTGAATAGAACAGAGCCACACACTAGGTTTTGGGTGTATTTTGGTCAGTTAGAAGAAACTGCCTCCCAAAATGTTAAAGAAAGAATAACTTATATTTACAAAAATAAGGGTAAATACAATGAAGGGATGGGATATGACTGTAAAGATGAAAATTAAAAAAGATTTTAAAAAAGGAATTGATAAGAAGTTGGTTGAAAAAAGAAAGAAAAAAAATTAAAAAAAAAAAAGAGAGAATGTGATCAGGTGGGAGACTAGAACACAGCCATACACTAGATTTAGGATATATTTTGGTCTTTTAGAAGAAACTGTATCCCAAAATTTCAAAGAAAGAAAAACTTATATATATATACAAAAAATAAGTTTAAATACAATGAAGAGGTACAATATGATTAAAATGAAAAATAAAAAAGATTTTAAAAGAATTGGTAAGATAAAATGTTGTTCAAATAAGGAAAGAAGAAAAATTAAAAAAAAATAGAAAAAGAAAAAATAAAGAAAATCAGAAAAATTAACTTTGAAATACTAAAGAATCATGGGGAAAAACCCATGAATTCTATGTGCTGTATTCTCCTAGTGCTGTAGTTTTGCAGTTCTCATTGATCTGTAAACTTGGTCTTGGCTGGATGTTCTTGCTGATCTTCTGGGGGGAGGGGCCTGTTGCAGTCGTTCTCAAATGTCTTTGCCGGAGGTGGAATTGCATCACCTTTGCCAGGGGCGAGGCTCGGTAATCTGCTCAGGTGTGTTCTCAGTAGCTTTTGTTCCCTGAAAGCTTTCCATAGAGCTTTGGAGGATGAGAGTAAAAATGGCGGCCTCCTAATCTCTGGTCCCGGAGCCGAGAGCTTGGAGCTGCACTCCTCAGTGAGCCCCCAGAGAAAAGCAGTCAATCACTCCTGTCTCCCCAGTCTCAGGCTGCACTCCATGCTCACCCAGCCTGTGACTGAGTGTTTCTATCTCTGGCACACGAACCTGTTTGGGGTCTCCAAACCCAGCAGATTCCTGCAGTGTGCTCCTGCACCACTCCTCCCTTGGGGAGAAAGGGGAATCTCCCTGGATCTGCCACTTGTTGGGTCCTGATGGAAGAGCAGTGGCCCGACTGTGCCGCGGATCATGGTTTATGGCAACCTCGAGCTGAGAGCCCACTCCTCAGCTCCATCTTTGCAGCCAGCTTCCCTGCTCTGATACCTGGGGGTTCTGCTGTACTCAGGCATCCCCGATCTTTCTGTGACCCCAAGGGTCCTGAGACCACACTGTCCCAGCGAGTGTTCCACCTCCCAGCTTAGCCAGTGGAGCGACATCCCTCAGCAGAGCAGATTTCTAAAAGTTCTGATTTTGTGCTCCAGTGCTCTATCATTTGCTGGTAGCCAGCTGATGGAGGCTCCCTCCCCCCATGGTCTGTCTTCCCATATATTGCCTTGGATTCACCTCTCTGCTTGTCCTACCTTCCAGAAAATGGTCGCTTTTCTGTTCATAGAATTGCTGCTGTTCTTTTCTTCAATATCCTGTTGAGCTTGTAGTTGTTCAGAATGGTTTGAAAGCTATCTAGCTGAATTCCAGGTCCTGACAAAATTTAGGTCTCCTACTCCTCTGCCATCTTGCTCCTTCTTTATCAAAAATTGCTTCTTACAGGTGAGCAAAAAAAGTAGTTTCTTGAGATAGAATCTACTCCTGGTGAAGATGCTATGAAGATTGTTAAAATAACAACAAAAGATTTAGAATGTTACATAAATTTAGTTGATCAAGCAGTGGTAGGGTTTGAGTAGATTGACTCCAATTTTGAAAGTTGTACTGTGGGTAAAATGCTATCAAACAGCATTGCATGCTGCAGAGAAATTGTTCATGAATGCAAGAGTCAGTGAATGCAGCAAACTTCATTGTTGTCTTATTTTAAGAAATTGCCACAGATACCTCAACCTTAAGCAACTACCACCTTGTTCAGTCAGCAGCCATCAACATTTAGGCAAGACCCTCCCTAGCAAAAAGATTGATTCACTGAAAGGTCAGATGATGGTAATCATTTTTTAGTAATAAAGAATTTTTAATTTAGGTATGTACATTTTTTCTAGACATAATGTACATTTAACAGACTACTGTAGAGGGTAAATGTAACTTTCATAAACATTGGGAAACCAAGAAATTCATTTGACTTGCTGTACTGCAATATTTGCTAATTTTTGCTGTCCTGGAATCAAACCCACAGTATCTCTGAGGTAGGCCTTTATTTCATTTCTTGGAGATTATCTTTTTTTTTTAATTTTAATCTATTAATATGGTGAAACACATGTATTTATGTTCAAATGTTAAACTAACCTTGCATGCTTGAGATATGAAACATTTGGCTATGATATATTATACTTTTTATTATACTGAGTCTGCTAATATTTTCCTAAGAATTCTTGCATTTATATTCCTGAGGTCTACCTGGTCTCTAGTTATTTTCCTCTTAATTTGCATTTATCTAGTTTTAGTATCTGGGGAATATTGGCCTAATAAAATACAGTAAGAATGTTCTCGCTTCTCTTTCCTGGAATATTTTATGTGAGATTGGTATTATTTCTTTCTTAAATATTTGTAAAATTCACTAATGAACTAAACTGGTCCTGTTGGAAGGTTTTTAATTATAAATTCTGTTCTAAATTATATATATTTAGGTTAATTCTTTCTGAGTGAGCTTTGGTAGTTTGCACCATTGAAGAATTTGCAAATCTAAGTTGTCAAGTTTATTGGTGTAAAATTGTAATATTTTCTTTGTTATCCTCTTAATGTCTCTGGGATCTGTTATCATGTCCTTTCTTTCCTGATATTGCTAACTGTGACTTGTACTTTTAATTGTATCAGATCATAATGTATTTTGGTCAGAGTTCCTCTGCATTGAAACAAGTGAATATTCTGCTCTTACTGGATGGAGTGTTTGATAAATGTCAGTTAGATCCAATTTATAGTGTTGAGTCCTTTCTATCCCTACTAATTTTTTGTAAACTTGTTCTATCAAATATCATGAGAGGATGTAAAATTTCCAATTATATTTATGAATTTGGCCATTCCTTTCAGTTTTATCACCTTTTGCTAAATGTAGTTTAAATTTCATGTTTAGATACATGGAAATTTTTTTTAAAGATTTTTAATTTACTTATTTGACAGAGAGAGATACAGCGAGAGAGAGAGCACAAGCAGGGGGAGTGGGAGAGGAAGAAGCAGATTTCCCGCTGAGCATGGAGCCCGATGCGGGGCTTGATCCCAGGACCCTGGGATCATGACATGAGCCAAAGGCAAATGCTTAATGACTGAGCCACCCAGGCACCCCTAGGTCCATGGAAATTTAAAATTGTTATGGCCTCTTAAATAATTGATCCCTTTATTGCCATGAAATGACCTTTTTGTCCTTATAAAAGTAAAACTAAACCTGGATACTATGACAAACCCAATAAACAACAAATATGGTGAAACCACAAAGATAATTTCAGATAGAAAGTGTAGACTTAATCATTCGAACTCTGACAATAAGCAGAAATGGAAAGATATGAGAAAGCCTGTCAATCCACCATGGGGATTTTTATTAATATGTTATTAATAACATTACCTCCTATTTTAGTTATTAAATCATTAAATAATTGCCAGCCACAAGAAAAGGAGTGGTGGGGAGCAGAAACGGAAAGCAGAGAAAGTAAAGTTGTGATTAAGATCTAGAAGATGATGCAAATGACATATTTGATAAAGGGCTAGTATCAAAATCTATAAAGAACTTATCAAACTCAACACCCCAAAAATGAATAATCCAATTAAAAAATGGGCAGAAGACATTAACAGACATCTTTCCAAAGAAGATGTACAGATGGTTAACAGACATGAAAAGATGCTCAACATCATTCATCAGAGAAATACAAATCAAAACTACAATGAGATATCACACCTGTCAGAATGGCTAAAATCAACAACATAAGAAACAACAGGTGTTAGCAAGGATGCAAAGAAAGGGGAACCCTCTTACACTGTTGGTGGGAATGCAAGTTGGTGGAGCCACTGTGGGAAACAGTATGGATATTCCTCAAAGTGTTAAAAATAGAACTACCCTGGGCACCTGGGTGGCTCAGTCAAGTGTCTGCCTTCAATTCAGGTCATGATCCCAGAGTCCTGGGATGGAGTCCCATATTGGGCTCCCTGCTCCACAGGGAGTCTGCTTCTCCCTCTGCCCCTCCTCCCACCTGTTTTCTCAATCTCTCTCTCTCTTTCTCAAATAAATAAATAAAATCTTTAAAAAAAAATAGAACTCTCTCCGAAAAAATAAAAAAATAAAAAAAATAAAAAATAAAAAAAATAAAAAAAAATAGAACTACCCTATGTGTGATCCAGCAATGGTACTACTAGGCATTTACCCAAAGAATACAAAAATAGTAATTCAGAGGGATTGCATGTACCCTGATATTTATAGCAGGATTATCTGCAGTAGCCAAATTATGGAAACAGCCCAGGTATCCATTGACTGATGAATGAATAAAGAAGAGGTAGTATATATACACAATGGAATATTACTCAGCCATAAAAATAAAATCTTGCCATTTGCAAGGACATGGATGGAGCTAGAGAGTGAAATAAATCAGACAAAGACAAATACCATATGATTTCATTCATATGTAGAATTTAACAAACAACAAATGAGCAAAGGGGAGGGAAAAAAAAGGCAAACCAAGAAACAGACTCTTAACTATGGAGAACAAACTGATAGTTACAGAAGGTAGATAAGTGGGAAGATGGGTGAAATAAATGATGGGGATTAAGGAGTGCATTTGTGATGAGCACCAGGTGTTGTATGGAAATGCTGAATCACTATATTGTGCACCTGAAACTAATATTATCCTGTTAATTAATTGGAATTTAAATAAAAACTTTTTTAAAAAACCTAGAAGATAAAGATTTGTGAATATGAAAAGCCTTAAGACCCAAGCCTGAAACATCTACATTTTTTAATACTAGAAGGTTTCTTCCAAGTCAGATTATCATTCTAAGACAGGATAAGAAATAGGGTTGCAAAAGAGCTTTATCCATTTAGAGGAAACTCCAGCTGAGAGTAGCTGCTTCAAAGTTCAACTTTGATCATGCAATTAGGCAGTATTGAATTCAGTACTCTAAATTGTGTTTCCAAACTTTTATGTCTGTTTTATTTTCTTTCATTTATATATGCTTTGAGTCTATTTGGTGCTGAAGAAATTTCTTAGAGCATGATTAGAACATAAATTAATCAGGGCTTATTTTTTTAAGTTAAAATCTGTTTTTGGACTAGAAAGCATATAGGTAAATATCTGTCATTTTTCCTTGCCCTGACAAAAATAATACAAATTTCAGATGTTTTCAAAGAATCTCATTGTCAGATTTTCTTTATCTCTTTTTCCATATTATGATCAAAAACCATTAGCTAAAATAAAATCTTAATTAGACTGGCAATACACACATAAAATAAATCTAAAAATTCATATTTTAGATGCCTACCTGTTGAATTCTATGAATTCACCTTAATGTCAGATTGATAGGATCAGTCTTGTTGACTTTTCAAGTGCGTATCGGGAAATATTTCTCAAAGGATCAAACTCTAAAACGAGTCCTTTTATATTTAGATGAGAATGAGCACATAGATTTTCAAGATATTCTTGAAATAATAGAATATCATGTAAGTTTTAAACAAATTGAACAATGCATTTGTAACTATTTGAATTTCTACTCATTATCTTTTAGAATAGTCAATTCGAATTTATATAAAATGTTTTCATTCACTCATCTAATGGTTTGATTATATGAAAATGCAGTTGACTGTTTTAGTTTAGCAATCCTAATTATAAATATAGTCATAAATTCAACAACACAATCATTTATGGGGTAATTATAATCATTTTACAAAACATAATAACTTTGCTGTACATTAAGTAAATAATTAAAAATCCTCACTTGTGAAATTTGTTATGGTTTGTCATCATAACAACAGTTGATTACATGGACGTTGTCATTATTTTTAATAGCTAAAATTATTCTACTTACAACTCTTATTCACTTTTATTGTAAAATATCTTTATCATAGAAAATGTTCAGATATAATCTATTTAAATTGCTTATCAGGTTATATATTTTCAAACATTTTAATCTTGCCATTGTCATGGCAATCAAGCCTAGCAAATTTCTTTCTTAGATACAGTGTTTTAGATATTCCTATTTTGATTATGAAAGTAGTTCTACAGTAATAATTTAGTTCTTTTTCAGATGCACTTCTCATTGTTGTAGCTACATTTTTCCCATAAAGTATTCTCTCTTTCATTATTTAAGAACATTTTTTTTTTTCTTTTGGGAATCTTTTAAGTTGAGTAAAAGCTAATACTATAAATTTCTCATTACAACTAAGTAGATCAACTTCATAATTACACTTTCTAATCCAACTAAAGATACTTTATTTTTTCTTAAACAGGCTATGAAAGGTATACTTGTGCCCCCTAACTAACACAGTTTTATAAATATTGGTGCTTTGGTCTCTATTTAATCAATATTTCTGACTTTTGTGTAGATAGAATAGATAACCATTTTGATATCCTACTAGTTGTGCTATTTTAATATAGGTTATCATTCTGTGTAGGTAATTATCATGAGTACTTTGTGATTAATATTTTAAAATCAAAAGTAAGGATTTACTCTATTACATGATAGTGTCCTTTGCATAAAACAATCTGTAGAAAGCTATGAAACTATGCGATTGAATGATGAACAGGAGGAAATCAGTCTTTGAATTTAAGCAATTGATGTTGATTCACAATAAGAGTAATTAATTGAAATACATATTCCATTTTCTTCTCTTTTTGTATGTGTCTAAACTATAGATTAGCATTTTTTTTTCTGTGAAGTTCACACAGTATTTTAAACTTTGGGAGCCACATGTAGTCTCTGTCCTATTTATTATAAAAAAATCTTTAAAAATATAAAAATCATTCTTCCACAGATAGCAATTGAAAAGTAATGCATGTGGCTTGCTCCATGAACAATAGCTTGCCAAATCCTGGTCTAAATACCACAAGAATAGCCAAATTATTTTTTATTATACCATATGCTTAGCATTCAGGTATTTCTAAAGTAGTTAAAACAGACACACTATATGAGGTCCTATGTACTATGGGCAGACTTAACCCATGGATAGAGTCCACAGTTGAGACACCAATGTGAGATAGATATATATATATATATATATATATATATATATACATATATACATACTACAATATATATGATATATTACATATCATTGTATTACTGTGGGAAGCAGTAATATATATAAACATAATACATTATATATATATAAATGTGTATATATTAAAAAGTGTGTAAATAAGTATGCAGTAAACAGAATATCGAGCTATGGCAACATTTCCATATGATCCATTTGAATATTGACATATGTGGATGACAAGAATCA
This sequence comes from Neomonachus schauinslandi, assembly GCF_002201575.2. Taxonomy (NCBI): domain Eukaryota; kingdom Metazoa; phylum Chordata; class Mammalia; order Carnivora; family Phocidae; genus Neomonachus; species Neomonachus schauinslandi. The sequence goes on along the minus strand of NC_058412.1, from coordinate 27,906,100 downwards.
ATAGTTAAGTGAGTGAGAATGCCAACATTAACATCCTGGGTTGTTAATAAAAAACAACAATAAACCTATATCAGAATTAGATATGTGTCAGAGCCGTATCTGCAAGTGTAAAATGGAGGTGTTAGTTTCCCCTAGAAGGATGGTTTTGAAGATTAGTGGAGATAATGCAGAGAAAAGTCATTCAACACAAAGCCTTACTTGCACACTGTAGATAATTGATAAATATCAGTTTTGCTCTTCTTCTAATAAAAGTAAAATTATCCTGATGGTATAGATTTAATATCCAAGTAAATTATTTTTGTTGAGTTTCATGTAATAAAATTTTAACATGTTCATCTTTTATATGCAAATTTATATAATGCTGAAATCTTTGCAAAATGTTCTTTGATTTGTTACTGGAATTTGTTGTTGTTGTTGTTACTGGCATTTTAAACCAGAGTCAAATAACCCTTGATCCTGCTATTATAGGAATAATTTCAAATGCATCCCATCAGTGCACCAAAAGAAGTACTTGCTACAGGTTTCCATCTATCCATATGAATAGTTTTTAATATACATAGAAATAAACTTGCTTTTGATGAGAAGTCTAAGGCATGGTGCATGTTGTCAGTGAACCAAGAGAGCTAAAATTCCATAATGAAAGGACATAATACAGGCACAACACACACATACTGAAGAAAACAGGAGGAGTAGAAGGAGGACAAGGAATAGAAAAAGCAGGGGAAAGAGGAAGAGAAAGAGAAGGAGAAAAAGATAAGTAAAAATGGTAACAATAGTCAGGCATCATTATTAAATTTTGCATAAATAAACATTCCAGTAATGGGCCAATCATAGGCTGAACATACCAGGAAAGTCTTAATGAAAGGAGTGAACTTAATTTGGGCCTTGGGGGAAAAAAACCTAAGAGGAACATTAGCCTGTAAATGCAGATTGGAAAGCATGTCAGGTAAAAGGGTAAGGAGAAACTAGTACAGAGAAAATGTGTGTGGCAGTAACAGGGTGATTAGTAAAGAAACCTACCAGGCTTTCAAAACAGAGAATTTAGGGAATCATGGGAAAAAGATTCTGTTGTGGTTCTAAATCATGAAGGGTGCTGAGGACCAGACTTTTTTTTCCCACAGGTCCTAGGAAATTATTAGGGAAAAGAAAGAAATTTTTTGTGTGTAGACTGACAGAAGTTCTCTGGCATACTAACAATAATAGAAAATCAATTCTAACTTATTTCTGATTTCAACTGAAATGTGTTAGGATTATATCAATTTGGATAAGCTAATTTTGGAACACTAATAACCTTTAAAATGTCCTAGGTTTCAAATAACAAAGTTCTGTTTCTTGCCATTGCCTGACCGTTAGTCATTCAAAGCTCTTCTCTGAATCCTACTCACTCTGGGTTCAGATAGACAGAGCAGCCAGTTTATAACATTGCTCTTCACTACAGCAGAGGTTGAAGATCAAGACATAGTTTGTTAAAACCATTCATGAATATCACTTTCTACCCTTGTGGTTACTAAATATTGGCTCATTCTTTTTCCTTCAGGTAAGTCCCCAACTGAGCCAATCTAAAGGTTTCATACAGGAATGGAATCAAGCTGAAACGTAGGGTCTCTTGTGATAGGTGGTAGTTTCTAAATTGGAAGTGTTAAATAACAAAAATTCTACCAAGTAAATTTTAAAGGTCAAACCAGCTTTTAATAATAAATTCCTAAACCAGGCAGCAATCCTTTCTGGCAAGTAGAGGGGAGTTCCAAAGGACTACAGAAAAGGAGAGGTTTTCAAAGGTATACAGGGAGTGGAAAAAGAAATGATTAGGGAAGAATCCACTGTTTTTGGCAAGGTTACCTCATAAAGGGAATGGAAGAGGGTCTATCAGCAGGAAATTGCCATGTTGACTAGTTAACGGTGACATTTCTGGGGGGTTGAAATTGCAGTTAGGTTAGGTATTAAGTCTTGGTTTATTGACTTGCGGCCTTAAACTAAGTGACACCATTTTGGACCTGTGGTATTTTTAACAGAAATAAAGCTGTCTTCTTGATTTGGAGAACTAGAAATAACAAGGTATGTTAATTGTCCTTTGGATAAATACATAACCACAAAAATATTCTCATTCAAAAATGAGAAGAAGGGCAGACACATTCCAGTCATTTTTCTTCAGCAATTCTAAAATCACACTTAGTAGATAAATTGAGGGCACTTCGCTCCAGGTTTAGGGAATATTTACTGTTAGACTTGAATTCTGTTCCCTGGAAATATTTTCATTTCTTGTTGGAATTTTGGCTGGCATTGTGTTGAATGTATACATCAAGTTGGGAAAAAAGACATCATGACAATTATGTTCATTCCATAAACATGGACTATTTCTCCATTTAGTTCTTTGTTTTTTTGTTTATCAGAGTTGTAGTTTACTCATGTAGATCTTGTATATGTTTTGTCAGATTTATATCTATTTCACTTTTGGAGGTCCAATATAAATAGTAATGTGTTTTTAATTTCAAATTCCACATGTTCATTGCTGGTATATAGGAAAGTGAATAACTTTTTTTTTTTTTAGATTTTTTTATTTATTTATTCGACAGAGAGAGAGACAGCGAGAGCAGGAACACAAGCAGGGGCAGAGAGAGAGGGACAAGCAGGCTCCCCGCTGAACAGAGAGCCCGATGCAGGGCTCGATCCCAGGACCCTGGGATCATGACCTGAGCTGAAGGCAGCCGCTTAACCGACTGAGCCACCCAGGTGCCCCATGAATAACTTTTTTTATATTAACTTTGTATCCTGTCGCCTTGCTATAGTCATATATTAGTTCCAGGGGGGTTTTCTGGCAGTTATTTTGGGTTTTTCATATAGATGTTCATGTCATCACAACCAAAGGCAGTTTTATTTCTTCCTTCCAAATATGTTTCCCATTAATTTCCTTTTCTTTTCTTACTGCATTAGTTTGAATTTCCAGTATGATGTTGAAAACAGTAGTGAGAGGTGACATCTTTACCTTGTTGCTAATCCTAGCAGGAAAGCTTTGTGTTTCTCACCATTAAGTATAATGTTAGTTGGAGATTTTTTGTAGATATTCTTTGTTTCTACTTTGCTAAGTAAGAGTTTTTATATTAGAATTACTTAGAAGTTTTATCATTAATAAGTGCTGGATTTTGTCAAATAATTTTTGTATTTAGTCTGTTGATATGATGGATTACATAAATGGATTTTTAAATGTTGAATTATCCTTGCATACCTGGGATAAATCCCATTTGGTTATGATGTATAATTTTTTTCAGTGTTGGATTCGATTTGCCAATATTTTGTTGAGAAGTCTTACATCTATGTTCATAAGAGATATTATTCTGTATTTTTCTTTTCTTATTATCTCTTTGTATAGTATTTCAGTATTCAGGTAATTCTGGCCTTATAGAATAAATTAGGAAGTATGTCCTTTGCTTCTGTATTCTGGAAGAGATTGTAGAGAGTTGGTATAATTTCTTAAGTGTTTTAGAAGAATTCACTAGTGAACACATCTGGGCTTGGTGTTTTCTGTTTTGCAAAGTCATTTATCATTGATTCAATTTCTCTAATAGATGTAATCCTATTCACATGTCTTTTTTTCCTAGTGTGAGTTTTGGCAGATGTGTCTTTAAGGAATTCATCCATTTCACATAGGTTGTTAGATTTGTGGCCATGAAGTTGTTAATAGTTTAAACTCTGTGACTTACTATAAATAGCTTCTACTTCTATATCTTTAAATTCTTTGATCTTCCATTTCTTGTGTCTAATCTGCCATTAATCCTATCCAGCACTTCAAAATTTTTTAATAATAAGTCTTTCTCTTAATGTGTGATTGGATCATTTTTAATTTTTCATTTATCTTCTATCATGCTTATATTTTCCTCTGTCTTCTTATACATAAACATCTTGATGTATAGAAACCATATTATGTTCTTTTTTGCTAGTTGTTTTTTTGTCTACATCATTTATGGAATTTCTGAGTCTCTTTATTCATTTTTCTCCCATTTATGGATTAAATTTTTCTCTTTCTGTGAATGCCTGGTAATATTTATTGGACAATAGATATTGTGATTTGTGTTACGGGTTTCTGGATTTGTTTTGTATTGCTTTATATCATTTCGAATTTTGTTCTAGCATACGGTTTTACTGTTTTCAAATAAATGTTACCATTTCAAGTTTTGCTTTTAATATTTGTATGACAGGTTCAGAGTAGCCTTTAGTGTAGCCTTAATTTAATCTCAAATAAGATAGTAATCTTCTGATAGTGAAGACTGAACTTCCACTCTAGAGAAAGCAAAGACTTCATGGAGAAGAAATAAGTCACCTAAGTTAAGCAATATCACATGTGTAATGCTTAAATTCCAACTTTGGAGACTGTAAATTTTATCCAGTTGGCATTAAAAAAATTGGGAATGTTTGAAAAAAAAATCAAATGTTTGATGGAGGCATGAACTATGATTATAACATTATTTGAAAATTTGCCTGTCAGCAATGATCAGAAAGTGATTGAGATAGTAACAGAGGAAATCTATGAGGTTTGTAGCAACTTTGGAAAGGTCAAGGAAAATTATATTGTTAATGCATTATATAAACTTAATTCAAGCAACCCTAGGAGTTAGAGTGAGGGGGAAAAATGCAAAGCTAGAAAAAAAATAAAGCCTATTACTCTATGTTAGTGGGCTAATTTTCCAATACAAATAAAGAAAGGTTCTACTTTGAGTTTTTAAGGTGGAAGCCCAGGAAATGAAGTTACAGTGCTACCTGGAAATAAAGCTTTAATATTGATAGGCTTCTTGTGTCCTACAACAAAATAAAAACCAGCATGTAACAATGCTATGTTCAATACTTGACAATACTGTGCTTTTGTTTTTTTTAACTGGCAACTGGGAAATATCTTTTTACCCACTAACAAATTATTACTATCTTACTCTTAGATCTGTTACATGTTATTGATAGCAGGCCCATTTCTGTGTCATAAACTTTACTGTTCTGGGGAGATGGTTTGTGACTTTATGGAAACCATCAAATTAGTATCAATAAGTGCCACTGGTTACATGAAAAAGGACATCAGTTAAATTTCATTAACTCATTCATATGAAAATAAAATTTGTGTTTAAAAAGAAGGATCACATAACAACTGACTTGATAGTAATCCATTTAATTTACTTCATCATGATTCCATTTCTCATTAATTTAATCAATACCAGTCATTTTGCCAATAACAAATTTAATTGCCTATTTCATAAAAAAAATTGATACATGCTTTAGAATTGGACTGGAAGAGATTTGAATAGTTGAAAAAATGTAAAAATGAAAACAATACTGTAAAAGTAAGAGTGGTTACATAATTGATTGCAACCATGGTTTCTTTGGCACTGTAATTAATGTTAGGTATCCTGAATCTCCAGCTTCTAGTAACTGGTAACTCTTTTGTATGATTTATTTTAGAGAGAGAGAGAGAGCACTAGGGCATAAGTGGGAGGGGCAGGGAGAGAGAATCTCAAGCAGACTCTGCACTAAGCATGGAGCCCAATGTGGGGCTCAATCTCAGGATATCATGATCTGAACTGAAACCAAGAGTTGGACACTCAACTGACTGTGCTACCCAGGCACCCCATAATTGGTAATATGTTATGCTCAGCCTTCCACAGAATGAATTCATATCACCACGTCTGGTAATATAAATACATTTTTTAAATACCTAATTTTTGTTTGTTTCCAGTTTTTATTTAAATTCTAATTAGTCAACATTTAGGGTAATATTGGTTTTAGGAGTAGAATTTAGTGATTTATGACTTAGATTTAACACCCAGTGCTCATCACAAGTGCCCTCCTTAATACCCATCACACATTTAACCTATTCCCCACCTACCTGTCTTCCAGCAATCCTCAGTTTGTTCTCTATAGTTAAGAGTCTCTTACAGTTTGCTTCCCTCTCTTTTTCCCCCTCCCCCTATGTTTATCTGTTCTGTTTCTGAAATTCCACTTGAGTGAAGTCATATGGTATTTGTCTTTCTCTGACTGACTTATTTCACTTAGCATAATACACTCTAGCATCATCCATGTCATTGCAAATGGCAAGACTTCATTCTTTTTATGGCTAAGTAATATTCCATTGTATATATTTACCACCTCTTCTTTATCCATTCATCAGTCGATGGACATTTGGGCTCTTTCCATATTTTTGGCTGTTCTTATTAATGCTGCTATAAACATCAGGGTGCATATGTCCCTTTAAATCATTGTTTTTGTATCCTTTGGGTAAATACCTACTAGTGCAAGAGCTGGATTCTAGGGTAGTTCTATTTTTAACTTTTTGAGGAACCTCCAAAAGTGTGGCTGCACCAGTTTGCATTCCCACCAACAATGTAAGAGGGTTCCCATTTCTCTGCATCCTCACCAACGTCTGTTGTTTCCTGTGTTATTCACTTTAATCATTCTGACAGGTATGAGGTGGTATCTCATCATGGTTTTGATTTGTATTTCCTTGATGATAAGTGATGTTGAGCATCTTTTCATGTGTCTGTTAGCCATCTGGATGTCTTTGGAAAAATGTTTGTTCATGTCTTCTGCCCATTTTTTAACTGGATTATTTGTTTTTGGGGTGTTGAGTTTGATAAGTTCTTTATAGATTTTGGATACTCACCCTTTGTCAGATATGTCATTTGCCAATACCTTCTCCCATTCCAAAGGATGTCTCTTGGTCTTGTTGATTGTTTCCTTCGCTGTGCAGAAGCTTTTTATCTTGATAAAGTCCTTTTATATTGCTTTTGTTTCCCTTGATTCCGGAAATGTATATAGTAAGGAATTGCTATGGCCAATGTCAAAGAGGTTGCTACCTATGTTCTCCTATAGAATTTTGATGGTTTCCTGTCTCATATTTAGGTCTTTCATCCATTTTGAATTTACTTTTGTGTATGGTGTAAGAAAGTGGTCCAGTTTCATTCTTCTGCCTGTGACTGTCCAGTTTTCCCAACATCATTTGTTGAAGAGACTGTCTTTTTTTCCATTGGACATTCTTCCCTGCTTTGTTGAAGATTAACTGACCATAGTTGTAGGTCCATTTCTGGGTTGTCTATTCTGTTCCATTGATCTGTGTGTCTGTTTTTGTGCCAGTACCATACTCTTTTGATGACTATAGCTTTGTAATATAGCTTGAAGTGTGGAATTCTGATGCCTCCAGCTTTGCTTTTCTTTTCCAAGATCACTTTCACTATTTGGGGTCTTTTGTGGTTCCATACAAATTTTAGGATTGTTCTAGCACTGTGAAAAATGTAGGTATTTTGATAGGGGTTGCATTAAATCTGTAGATTGCTTTGAGTATAGACATTTTAACAAGGTTTGTTCTTCCAACTTGGGAGCACCCAAATATATAAATCAATTAATAACAAAGATAAACTCATTGATAATAATACAGTAGTAGAAGAGGACTTTGCACCCTACTTACAGCAATGGACAGATCACCTAAGCAGAAAATCAACAAGGAAACAATGGCTTTGAATGACACACTGGACCTGTTGGACTTAACAGATATATTCAGAACATTGCAATCTAGAGCAGCAGAATACACATTCTTTTAAAGTGCACATGGAACATTCTCCAGAACGGATCACATACTTGGTCACAAATCAGGCCTCAACAAGTACAAAAGGACTGAGATCATACCATGTATATTTTTAGCCCACAACATTATAAAACTTGAAGTCAACCACAAAAAAAAAATTGGAAAGACCACAATTACATGAGGTTAAAGAATATCCTACTAAAGAATAAATACCTAATTTTATCAGACTTCAGTTGTAGTGGAAATAGTCTGTCATTTCTCAACTTGAAAATTTGAGGGTAGTCCAATCAACACTTAGCTAAAAAAAGTCTTAGAATGAAGCAAGATTACTCCTTTTTTTCCTTTAAATACTTCCATCATATAGATTCTATTACTATATTAATAGACTCACTATACCAATTCTATGAAAAGGAATACATTTTTTAAAAATCAGGAGAGGAACAAGAAATGGTCAATATACAGAAGCAAGTACCCTCTGTCAGAATTACAAGCAGTCAAGTTAACTCATTGGCAATCGTCACTGTGTACAGTCTTGGAAAATATAATAGTTAATATGTATGCCTAATTTGCTTTGAGCAATAGTGACCTTATAGAATGAGTTGAGAAGTGTCATCTATTTTCTGAAAGGGTTTGTCAATATTCTTTAAAAAAATATATATGTATATGATTGTACATATATATACATAAATATATGGTGGTGGCTATCTGGTGGTCTGAACAATGAGATTTTTAATTATGAATGCAGTATCTTTTTGTTATGGGTCTATTCAGACTTTTTTCCCTTTTTGAGTCAGTATTAGAAATTCTAAGAATGTTATTTTGTTGCCTAATTTGTTGACATAAAATTATTCATCATATTCCCTTTTAATGACTAATAAGTTTTAAATACCATTAGTCATTAGGGAAATGGAAATTAAATCCACAGTGAGAAATGTTTGCACACATACTAGAATGGCTTTTGTCAAAAGGTCAGAAAATAGTAAGTGTTGGCTAGGATTTAGAGCAGTTGGAGCCCTCATATATTCCTACAGCCCTCATATATTCCTACATTAAAATGCAACAGCTAGTTTGGAACACTGTTTCACGGTTCCATACAGTTATGCAATAAATTTACCATACGGCCCAGGAATTCCACTCTTAGTAATCTACAGAAGAGACATTAAACCATATAATCACACTAAGTCTGCATCTGACTGTTGATACCAGCATTATTCATAATAGTCAAAAACTGGAAATAAGGCAAACACCCATTAACTAGTGAATAGATGAATTTCTACACTGAGATACTATTCAATAATACAAAGTAACAAGCTACGGATACATACTTTTATTTATTTATTTATATATATATATACCTCAAAAGCCATGTGCGAAGTAAAAGAAGCTAGTTGCAAAAGATGATATAATGTATGATTTTATTTATATGAATTGACCAAAGAGGTAAATTTATTATGGCAAATAGCACATCAGTGGTTGCCTCTGGATTGAGTGAGGTAGCAGTAGAAATCTACAATAATCAATCTCCAGGGAATTCTAGAGGCTAGCAAAAAAAAAATTTAAACCTGGATTGTTTATGTATACAACTATACAAATTTACAAAAAGCCATTTTACACAAATTTTATATACTGCAAAATTTACCTCAGTGAAGCTGTAAAAAAAATTGAATTAGTGGTCTAAATTCCAATGCTGAAATCCTCTTACCCTATTATATTCAGATGGAGTGATGGGACTCTCAGATTAAGCAAAGCGCTAAAATATGGAAAGAAGAAAGTCTTTCTCCTAACCTCTTACCATGAAGCAACTGTTTAAACATATGGCAGATGCATTGATGGTGTACAACCTGTGCTGGAATGTATTTATATACTCTTTACCCTAAATCTTATATTGTCCCGGTAGTATTATGACTTTTAGCCTCTACAATGCATTCCTTGGAGTCTAGAATAGCCTCTTGCCTTCAAAATCATTAATATTTTGGCCCTTGGAAGGACAGGATCCTATTCAGCACAAATACCTTCATTTATATTATCTTTTAAAGTGCCAGTTATTTGCTACTAATTTCTGTAGTCTACACATTCTTAAAAATGTACAACACTAAAGAAGGCAATGAATTTGACTTTTGGATTGGATGGTATATTCTAGAAAATTAAGCTTTTTAAAGATGATGTTGAGTAGCATTCATATTAACCTATTAAAAGAACACTAAAAGAGGGAAATAAACAAATGCAAAAGCAGCGCAGTGTCCAATATGAAAAGATTTGAGCCATTCTTGACCTCTGGTATTTAATAAGCATTTACTTTGCACAAAGAGTTATAAGTGCTGACAGTAGGTTTATTGTCTTTTTTAATCTGCAAATTAATTGGAGAGTTAAAGAATCTTATTTATCTAGGTCATCTGTCTCATCATCAAAATGGTCCTATTCAATTAGATACAGTTGTTAAAATGAGCGTGACACTCATCAGTTTCAGGTTGCCACCTGGGAATAGGATTCAGTGATTGTTTCCATTAGGTAATTTAACCTGATTGCATCTTGATAGTCTCACTATCCAGGTAGAGAGATCAGGGTGAAGAAGCACTCACTACCTTTGATGAATGTTGTCCACAGCATGCTCAGGCTTTGTTTGTGTCTAGATCTGCTTGTAATTGGTAATTATTTTTTTCAATTTCCATTCCCTTGCTTAGCTGATCTCTAGTGGCTACAGATTAACTGTACTCGAAGGCTGGTGCACAGTCCATAATAAACATATAATGTCTTTCTGAAAGATGGTAACATGTTAAATAGCATGTTCTGCTTATTTTGCTCATATTTTTGCTTTATCCAGATTTCAATTGCCGTGGTCTTAACCTTTCATCACTTCTTGATTCTTGTCTCTGGTTTATTTTTTCTGGATCCTAATCACGATCATAAACGTCTTGATCACCTTTATAACTTATCTTATTCTGCCTTGGCTAGCAAGATCATGGAACACTTGAATTAGAAGGAAAGATGAAGATCTTTGAATTCTATCCAGTGAGGGAATCCCCTGAAATCACTGAAGATTGTAGTTACAGTTGAGGCTAAGGAAAAATAGCATATGTTCTAACATGCTTAATTTCACTTTATATTCAACAGTATTATGAAGTAGGTAGGACTTGTAGTTTTTAACATAACCTCTGTCATGTGGATGAAGCTTAAAAAACTTAAAAAGGCCATTCATAATTGACAGTGGCTTCATTTGAAGGAGCATAGAAGTGAATCATGAGATTTTAATCAAAACTATTCAATCTTAGGGTCTACAATAAGTTTTATTAATTTTTTTATTTAAATTCAATTAGCCAACATATAGTACATCATTAGTTTCAGATGTAGAGTTCAGTAATTCATCAGCTGCATATAACAATAAGTTTTAAGAATGCACAAAGGGCTGTTAGGACAGTTTTTAAATACTGAGAAGCAAGATGACTATCAGCTTAGAATGTCAGTATCTGTGGGGTAATAAACATGCTTCTTTTTTAAAAGATTTTACTTATTTGAGAGCATGAGCGAGAGAGCACAAGCAGGGGGAGCAGCAGAGGGAGAGGTCCAGGCTTCCTGCTGAGCAGGGAGCCTGGTACGGGGCTCGGTTCCAGGACTCCGGGATCATGACATGAGCCAAAGGCAGACACTCAACTGACTGAGCCACCCAGGTGCCCCAATAAGCATGCTTCGTACAGATCTCTTAAATATCTAGGAAAATCTTTGCCTTTAGCAACCAGTAGGTTGTCTCATAGTTTGATTATGGCACTTTTTTTTTTTTTGCTAATATCTTGAATTTCATGACTTAACATGTTTAGGAAGTTTGTCTAGTTCATGTCAGACCAAAAAATGTCAAGGCTAAGACATAATAATATAGACATTTAGTGTGACATAAATTTCTGGGGTATATAATTATTCAGGGAATATGAATAAAGATTTGATGTCTGAAATCTTAAGAACAGATGATAGGGGAAACCATAGGCAGGCGGCAATAGATTTTAAGCAACATCAAAAGCATTTCCAAATAAACAAGTACCTTAGCAAACAGTCCAACCTGAGAAGACCACTGCCTTACTACATAGCACCTCAGATGCTAGACTTTCAGTAAAGTACATAATGTAATTTGTCTATGGTCCCATAAAAAATAAAGGCCCTCTTTAGTTATACTGCAGTTTGCACACACTGGGCATGGACTGTGAGACTGTCCAGTTCTTAGTATCCCAGTAAATTCTCACAGGGACTTATTTCAAATCAAAATGACAGAAGATCAATGAAATTCCAAATATGCCAGGGATTTTCACCACAGGGATATTTCAGGATTTCAGTCTCTGCAGTATAGATACTTCAGCCACAGTGACAAGTAACCATGATCAGAACAAGATCAGTAACAAAGCTGACAGATTCAGAGGATGACTCTTGACACAGAGCATCTCCTATTCTCTAAACCTATGGCCTAGAACCCTGTCAGAATCCAGGTGGGGGTCTGGTGACTTTAGTCATGAATGGAAGAAAGAGGCCTGGTCGGCAGGAATACTATTACATTACCTATACTATACCGAGCTTAAGACAGTGGCATTTTGTACATAAATGTTACAGAAAAAGCAAGTTATATTGTGTGTGCGACATTCTTGACTTCTGATGTAACACAACTATTTATTTATTTTATTTTATTTTATTTTTTAGATTTTATTTATTTGAGAGAGACAGAGATAGTGAGATAGAGAGCACAAGTGGGGAGGAGAGGGAGAAGCAGGCTCCCCACAGAGCAGGGAGCCCGATGCAGGACTCAATCCCAGGACCCTGGGATCATGACCTGAGCCGAAGGCAGACGCTTAACCGACTGAGCCACCCAGGCGCCCAACACAACTATTTAAACTCTAATAGCTCCACCCTCTTAAAAACTTCCTGCTTTCTGTTTTAAGGAGTTAGCACCAGCACATTTATTTATCTGGTTTACACCTCATTAGAGTTCACTGGCTAATGAAGCTAACCTACAGCATGAAACAACATTTAGTGACTTTCAAGAGTCACCAATCACAGGAAAACCATCTTTACCAGATTAAACAATGTGTTACATCAAGTTTCTGAACCTGTAGGTCACATTAGCCCATAGCAACACAGACACTTGGTAGAGACTGCAGATACTTGAGTTATTATTTGAGAAAAACTCTTTTAACTAATGTATTCTGTTTGAAGCTCAACAAACTTTACCCAGTGTATAAATGTGTGGCAAAATCAAAGGAGACAGCTTTATAGAAAAATACTTTGGATTAGAATCTCAGGGTTGTAATTTATTGATTTTATATATTTGTTCTGTTGCTTGTCAACTCTGTCCACCTTGGTAGTAAAGAGTTTAGTCATCCCTATTCGATAATATTTAGATGGTTACACATTTAGATGGCTTGGTCTCATTAAAATGAAAATTCAGAATTCTTTTAAATTCATTTCAAGATGTGATTTGCTATATCTTATAAATAATGAGAAAATTATTTTCATCCGATACCAGAACCTCAAACCTAATCTGATTTACCTATTTGACATTTCTATTTTCACTTTCACCATACTATGCCATGTTGCTTCATCTATACCAAATGATATGGTACTGTTCTGGACTCAAACTACTTGGGTTCTAGTCTTCACTCCTTATTCCAGCTACTTAATCTTTTGGATCCTCAACTTCTCTGCTTATAATCAAAGATCAAATAGCATGGACTTGTAGGATTGGCCCTTCATTTATTCATTTATTCAGTCACTTATTTATTCATTCACTGAATCTTTATTGAAGGCCTAACTTGTGATGGGCACGCTCTTAGGTGATAAATAAGAACAGGACATACAAAGGCCCTGCTCTCATTTAGCTTACATTCTAATATGTATGCATGTAAATATTTATTACAGTGGTGAGTGGAGGATGTTCTGAGCAGCACATGAGAAAATGCTTATAAAGTTTAGCATTATGCCTGGTTTTAGAAAGTCCTCAATAGGTAAATGTTGTCATTATCATTGTTATCTTCCCCTCTAAGTAATTAGAACATAATCCTACTCTTAATTATTGTCTGCCCAATATTGTAATATCTTAAATATTATACACTTTAGATATCATCTAGCCTTAACATTACAAGTCTAGGAACATAGCTAGTATTCAATAAATATGTCCAAAATTGAGCTCTAAGTTCCCTTTCAACTCTAAAATATTTTGAGTCTCCGAATGGTATTAAACTAGTGGCTTGTGATCTATACTCCAAAAGCAAGTCATTTGGGGCACCATATTCAATTTATCATCAGAGGCATCTGATTGAATTGTGTCAAGGGTTTGTTTATTGACAGAGGGGTAGATAGTGTTTATTGGTTTTCAGATTGTGCCTCACTGTAAAGCTCAAAATAACTCCAGCAGCTTCAATGAAACAAGATCACTCTCCTTTGATAAAATGAAGCTGTAAAATAGGTAGCATTGCCACAAGAAGAGATCTCAACCTCACATAAAAAAGGGACAAATCGCTGATTATTATAAGGATTTTGCATAACAGCTGGTGAACCTAACAGTTATTCTATAAGCCAGATTTGGTGGTAAAACTAGGTACCATTGGATTTTCATCCCTTTTGGCTCTGTTTTACCTACTTGGGAGCTATGTGTTATACCATAGCCCTTCGAAGGGCTTCCTGTTTTTGCCAACTCCATTTTCCTGTACTTTTAATCTTCACTTGATGAACTTAGTCTGTCTTAAATCTCCCAAAACATGTTTTCTCTTTGTTGAGACCATCTCTCTTTCAAGGCTGATCAATGTAAATCTGATCCTGCTCTAAGACTCAGACTTTCTTAGAGATTAATTTCAAAGCATTAACTTGTTTTGAACCTTAAGGAATCAGTAATTCTAATTGTCTTCAATTATGTTTCTTCAATGGGAGGGTCTACACCTCTGTCTTCGAATAAGAATTCAGATCTAAAGTGGTTTTTAAAAGTTTTTCCATGGAATTATTCCATTTTTTATATTCCATTTTGAATTTCTAATTTCTTACAGATATGCCCACATCTTAGTCTTGCTATAAAAACTGCAAACAAGTATACTGTCTCAATTTATTCTGTAAATGACCATTAACTGATGAATCACATATTATTTACTAGACCAATCCATTCATTTCATTCATAATGATGTTTAAACTACAATGGTTCCTACCTAACAGGGATTGCTCCTAAGATTAGGAATGGGTGGGGTGGAGGGGGAGTGGGGCTCCACAATGTAGAAGCTAGTCATTACTGACATGATAATAATATAGTCTCAAACATGTCATGTTGTAGTTTGGGTTTCCATTCTCTTATTTGTTATGATCAAGATAACCATATATCCAATTTGCCCAGTACAATTCCAGTCTACAACAGTTGCCTGGAATAATTATTATCACTTCTTCCATTCTCAGAAGTGTATTTGTTTGGATGACGCATTCTGTGGTAACCCATCATAGATCACACAAATGGAGGCAGATCTCTCTGTGTTTTTTGGATCAACCACATGTCCCCCATTCTGCTAAGTCATCTAGAAACATGTCCTCTATGAAAGAGAGGACTTTATTTACTGTCAGCTATAGTCTTGATTATGGTCTATTAGGTGTAGTTATAAGTCCAAGGGTGAATATGGATTGAAATGAAAGTGATAACATAAAATACCTGGTGGTCACACATTTCTTCTTGAGTTTCTATTTCCAGAGAAAGCTACTATTACATAATTAACATTGACTTAGAGGCGACAAGTGACAATAGAATACAGAAGTAGAAAGGAATGTGAATGCATTCCCCTTTGATTTAGAGAGCAAACTAAAATTAATCTGAGAAAAGTAAGGAAAAAGGAATTTGAACTATGTATTAGGAAAAATTTTCTCTATAGAATGTCCCTCCTACTTTATGCCTACCTCCTAAAAAGTGATAGAAATATCTGTGTCCTTCATGCTTAAGGCCAGAAGTTTCTAAGTTGGTGCTTTAAGGATTGAATTGGTTTTCAACGTGGGTTGAGTCATATAAACCAATTGGATTTTACTATCAATAATACCATAAATTAATAATTTTTGTATACTTTTATGTACTTGATTTTTTCAAATCATGAAATTGGATATACTTAATCATTTTTTTCAAACTTTAAAAAAAGGCTTTATTAGCATTCTATAAAACCATTACTCTTAGAACATATAAACCAATGTCAAATTTATTAATTTAGTTGAGAAAGAAAATTCAGTTTAACTGATTATATTCTTGTTAAAGAATAAATTATTCTGAAATTTTCTTGAATTCATTGCACTTATTTATACATTCTTTTGGCATATTGAATTAGCAGCCTCTTAAACTTATTTACTATGTTGAAGAGCATCATGTTTATCCCTTTAAAAACATAAATACTATTTTTATTATGAGTGATTATTTTTCCTTATGCTCTAGGTAAGCTTTAGCTTCTTTGAGTTTCTTGAATGTGCCACTCTCTGCTTCAAGTGTCCTATTTTATTCTTGGAGTCCTTGTATCAATTCTTCAATAAGCTAAGTCATACCCATCATTGAGGTCTTCAACATCACTTCCTCAAGGAATGCTTGCTGTTTGGATTTGTTGGCTTCCCTCACTATATGTAAATAGTCTCACATTTGCAATTATTTTTCAAAGTTTGTTTTTCCCACCAGAATGAAAGCTCCATATAGGGCCTGACAAGCCTGTTACTTGTTGTATTTTTCAAAACTATTTTTTGTTCCTTTAATTATATAATTAGGATTATAATATGCCTTTTCACCATTAAATGGCTTCTATTATTAAGTAGTAAAGATTCTTGAAAGCTCAAAAAATAGGTTCCCAGCATTCTCTCTCTGCTGTGCTTCTACTCAGTCTAGAAAGCCTGCCATCATTATTTTTCACCTTTATTGCAATTTTCTCCCCTTTATTGCCTTCAAATCCTTTTCTATTTCCTGTAGAAAATAGAGTTCACTTGCTTCCAGGTTAGAGGGGAGGAAGACATGGAGAGAATAAAGTCAAAATTAAGTTTAGTGACTAAACATGAAACCAGGATATGATTCTTAGTCATATACCAGTTCATTACTATCATCCTGTTTATTTGGAAAGAACATATCACTTTTTAAAGACAATAGAAAGTATAAGAAGGTAATATAGACAAGAGAAAAGGACCAAGCATAATTACAGATGATCACAGGACTTAATTTCACCACTTACTGTCTATGTGACATTGAGCAAGTTTCTTAACCTTTTAAAAGCTCAATTTCTGCTTTCTTAAAATGTGAATGTTAATCTCAGAGTCATAAGAGGTTGAACATATAACACACTCAATAATAGGTTTTAGAAAAAAGAGGGAGAAATAGAAAGAAATGCCCAATACTAAATGAAAAAGTTAATTTTCAAAAATCATAATTCAGCCATTACATGATCTGTTATGAACACTCTGATAGCTCTATTAGACATTATTTTGCCTCATAGCAAAATAAAATATTGCATTTGAAAATATAAAATTGAAAAGGACAAGAGAAAGATTGGTTAATTCAGGGAATAGGTCAACACCTGCTTTTTATTTATTTCTTTATTCTTCTCCTTGAAATAGAATTCCAGTTGTTAAAAAGGAGAGTTGCCTTTTATCATATGATTTTTGAACTGTAAATGTCCCTAGAGATAGGACTTTATTCTTTCACCTTTACTCCATTATTTGTAGTAGAGTCTTTCTTAAATGATTTGTTTTTGTAGATAATCTTCATTATGAGATTATTTTAATCATGTGTATTTGAGCCAGGTGGCTTCTTTGGAACTTACTTCAGAAATTACAATTCTATCAAACATTCAATTGATTTTCTTAGCACTAGTTAGCATTTATAAATAACTTTTTAATTTGGTTACTGCTATACAATGATGCATTAGTTAATGCAACTTCAGTGCATGCATGGTTGCTTTCTTCCATGAAGAAATACCTTTCTTGTCAGCTCAGTCCAGTAGCTCAGTTGCTGATCTTTCCTTACTCTACAGTGAGTACTTTTCAGAGCTTAAAGTATTATCCTTCACTTCTATCCTTGCTTCTCTTTAGGAAAACCATTCTATGCTCTATTTCAACATCATGTATGAAGACAACTTTTATTTTATTCTATTTTTTTAAAGTTTTATTCATTTATTTGAGAGAGCATGCCTGTGTGAGCATGCAAGCAGGGGGAGGGGCAGAGGGACAAGCAGATTCCCCACTCAGAGGGGAGCCCAACACTCAATCCCAGGCCCCTGAGATCAGGCCCTGAACTGAAGTCAGATGCTTAATTTACTGAGCCACCCAGGCACACCTGAAGATAGGATTTTAATAAAACCTTTGCTGCTTGTGCTAAGTTAAACTTTATATTCTTCATTATGCTAAATTTTTAGACACCTCAAAGTGAGAGAAATCACTGGCTAAACAAGTCATAGGTAGTTTATATAACACACATACATATTTATATATATTCTTTATATCATCAATGTTCTAATACATTTTTCAACTTTGAAAACTATTAAATACTAATCAAATCAAAAGTTTGAAAGAAGAGAGAAAATCTTTCATGATAAATACTTTTTTTTCCTTAATGATGACTGAGAATTTTCTGTTGGTCATATAATCAGCATTGGAATCAGAGACATTGCTGTGTGTGTATAACTCAGTTATATTCTCTGGGTAGAAAAGTATCTTGTGAGTAATTCTCATCTCAACATTGTGAAATTCATTTAGCAATTTACTTTATTCCAAGTTTTACTTACTAATAGTTGGGGAAATACAGGACAGTGATCACCTAGTCAATATTGACTAATGTTTTAACACATGACACATAATTTTTGCTAATCCTGATTATAAATAAAGTAATGCATTAATATTAGAAGTACATTTCTTAGACAATGTAAGTTAACTTTGTGGTTTTTTAAAAAAATCAAAAGCATGAATATAATTTTCCCCTAAAAATAAATAATATTTTTACTTTATAACCCTCTCCATTTGCATATCAATAAAATGCTTGGGTTTGTGATATTCACTTTTTCTGTCACCAAATATTTATTGAATATTTACCATGCACCACATACTGTACAAGGCACCGAACTTAATATATGTGTTTGACTACCAGTTTCATACATACACTTTCATAAGAAATCGGGAAGCAACACCACCAACAAAAATATGTGAAACCCTCTAATAAAAACTAGGCAATTTCAAATTTCTAAAAAAAACTGTTGACTCCTACCTTTTGTTTGCTGTGTTTGCTTTCTAATCACTGACTATTTCATTACATTAAAAGACTATTGGTAAGTTAAAGAAAGGGGGTGACTAATGGTGGTGATGACCATTTTAAAGACGAATCTAAAATCTAAATTTAGTAGAGTCCAGAATTATAGGATCTCTTACTGCTGTAGTGACATTATACAAACTTCCATAAAAACTTGTTATAAGTCCATGAACAAATGATCTGTCCATTTGGCTCTTTTCTCCTGCCTGCTTATTCCATACAATATGATGGACCTCTCTACTTACTGAGTAAATTTGAGGATCATGTGTGTGCAGGAATGAATTAATGCTTATATTTTCTCAGTCCATTTCAGATTAATGTGGTGTGGAGTGGTCAGGAGAGATTTCACTGTCCCTCTGATGGTCTTCCTCCTGTTCAATGAATTTTGTTAAATGATCCCTGTAAGACACATCCTTCATTCCTGGCTCATAAAAATTGAGTTCTGAATAGCATTGTTTTTAGTGTATGGAATTCAACAGATGGTACCAAATGACCAATATTTTAAACTACTTCCTGAGGCTAGATCTCCAGCTGAGCCTTCCTATCAGCCTCATTCTCATTGACTTTCACTGTGTTCATTCATTTTAACACTATCATATGAGCCCTACTCATGTTTCCCCAGAAGATGTAATTGTGCATATTAGGAACTATGAAACTTAAGTATGTTTCAAATTGTCTGCTCTTCTACTTGTGTTATCTTCAAACAATGTCTTATTTTTAAATGATTATATCCCATCTTAAATTCCAAATGGTGACTAATCTTTTTGCAATTCAGTTCACCAAAGAAAAAATTACAGGTAGTGATTTGTCATAGCTACCAATAGATCTTTGACAGACACCCTCATCTTTGTTGTCAGACTGAAACATTCTGTTCTAGAACAGAGGAGAAACATTACGCACACAGTGCTTATGAGTCTCTGAAGTCTTTATTGGCACTCAGCTCACCTTCACACCTTCATGAGAAGAAAAAGTAGATTTATATTAGAAACTATGTTGAAAAATATCTAGTCTACTTCAAATGCACTCAAAGGACTTTCCAGTTGTTTTATTGCAATTCCAGGGTACCTTCATGTCACTGAAATAACTTGGGCTAAGCAAGGTAGACATTTTTCTAAATTTGTGGGAGGCTACCTTGAAAAAGATGATGGGAAAATAAATAGGCTATATTCTGCTGTTGTTATTCATGTTAGAGTTAGAGCTCTCTAGTAGTAAGTTATACTAAGTAGGTGTAAATATCCAAGCAGCAATAAAAGATGAGTACCTATCATATATCTGTAACCTGTAATTCAATACTTAGAATTCAAGCACAAGGTCAATAGGGCCAAAAACATATTCACATTTTTTAATATATACATTTTTCTATATAAAATATATATAAAAATTTTAGTAAACAACCTTTTTGTGCCATGTTAAATAAAATAAAGTCTTACCCTATGTTTCAAATAATGGTAAAGCTAGAAGTTACTTCCAACAAGAAATGCTGATTTTAAAACTTAAAAAAGATACTAACTTTATATTAAAATTAATATGAATAATCAAGAGTAGTTAAGTATTTTCAAATGGATCACCCATTGCCATAACTGAGTTCTGAGTCCCATCCTCTTCTTTGGTTATCTAACTGAAAAAAAGGTAACTGTAGCAGGCTTCACTTACATATATGTTAATATTTCTTACTAAACTACTTGCCTACATGGGAAGTAAGCACAGACATAGTCTCAAGCACATATGATCAAACATATACATACACACATCTAGCCTATGGCACGTATTCTGGGCACCATCCTTTTAACAAACAAATTCATTTTATTTGCTCATAACTACAGCTATGGCTCTCTGCAACAGATGGGAGGATATAGTGGAAATGACTTCAGGGCTGCTGGCTATAGATCTGAGCAATGAAGATTTGATGAGCTGAATCTTTTGTGTTTGATAAATGAAAAAGGACCTTTATACTGTGGTTTAATCATTCCACCTTCTCTTTGCCTCAGAAGTTCCTTTTGCTTAAAGAGAATAAAATAATCACTGTACCCTGCTGGAGATGTCTGGTGAACTCTTTTTATTTTGTCTCTTAGAAGACAGAGAAAATAATCGGCCAGAACTGGATCCAATCGTGAAGTAGGAAAAGATTGTTCTTGATGTCCTCCTCCATCTGTTCCTACATCAACCTTCTAATCTTTTCCTGGCCTTTTCTCATGCCAATGTGCTGGATCAAGGGAAAAGTTCAATAACAGGAACCAGAAATGATGCCAAAATAGAGAAAGCTGGGCATAATATGGTCATTTAAGTGTTTAAGAAGTAAGGCCGAGGCCAGAAAAAAATCAAAAAATGAGCAAAAACTCATCCAAGTAATAATAATAGCAAATGCTTCCATACAGCTAAGTACTTGCCAACATTCTAACTGCTTTACATATACTAATTCATTTAATACTCATGGCTATTATTTTCACTCCTATTTCATAAGTGAGGTAAATAACAGAGTAGTTAGACAACTCATACACAGAATAAATGAAAGAATTAGGATTTGAACTCAGGCTAGCATTAGAGCCCTTGGGCTTACCCACTATACCATGTTGCTTCTCATGCCAAAGAGCTTAGCCAATATCAGCATAAAAATTAATATAGAGAATATGATCAGACAAATAATCAGCAACATGGAGGCTCAAAACAAAAGCCTGTAGTATTGAGGACATAAATAGAATAAAAACATCATTGTGCAAGCACCGTGCCTGCCATGATAATTATTTTTTCTAACTATTAAGGCAATAGTGAATGAAAAAATAATCATCCAGGCAGGATCTTAGAATGAGGTCACAGTTTTCTCTCTCTGAGTTTCTACGGGATTGTCACTCCCCAACTATGGGATTGCCGCCCCATGAGAACCAATCCTCAGTAGCAGATCCTCAGAGAATCACACATCTGCGTACATGTCTGGAGACCAGGGAGGGTGTAGGGTAGGATAGAGGGTGCTTCCAATAGTCCTTTCCATTTACATCATTAATATTCCTCCTCTATGCCAGAACCCCCAACCCTCTGGATATTTATGCCCAATACTTTCTATTACTTCTCAGTTTTCAAAAATTCTGTCAGCAAGTATCTGCTGTGCCATTGTCATGTGCCAGGCTCTGCTCTGGGTGATGACAATAGTTTTTGAACAAGACAGAATCCTGCCCTTGTCCTATTTCTTCTACTGAAGAGATTCAGACAATAGAAAAGGAAGGAGAGAAAGGAGGGTGAAAGGAAGGGAGGTGGAGGGAGAGGGAAGGAAGGAAGAGATTAAATTTTTCAGATACTGGTGAATTTTTATAAATGATAGAAGTTCAGGTGATAGAGAATAATGAAGGATTGGAAGACTGACTTAGTGAAGGCCTTTGTGAAGAAGTGAAATCTGGTCTTGATTTTCAGACAGCCATCTAAAGATCTTGAAGGAAAGGTTTCCAAAAGGAAGAAACAGCTCATGCAAAGGGCCCTTATACTGACTAATATTTTCAGGCTTACTAGCATATTTTGAAGACTCTTGCTCTGATGGGAAATTTCAGATTAATAAGCTCAGCCTTAAAGAGTAACCCAGGAAACTCTTCCCCAGCTTCCTTTACATCCAAACACAAGCCAAGTGACTGAGCTCCACAAACCCAACCACAGGCACATGCAGGAGCCTTTGGTGCAGAAGTGCTCCAGCCAAGGAAACAGGCTGTACGTAGGGTCTTCATTTTGTGGCAAGGTTTATGCCTGAGCTGTCCAGTTTGGGAACAGTGTTGGTTGACAGGTGGAGTCCCTACTGTAAAGTGTTATTAGTGCTGGCCAAAGGAGCAGCTAGAATGCTGTCCAGTTTGGGGTAGCAATGTCAATGACCACATCAATTGTGGTTTTCTCATTACATCACTTTTCAGGCATAGTTTCTAGGATTCTTTTTAAAGTTAAGGTTTAATCCCGTATCTACAGCCCTTCTAACAATCAGTAAGCCCAGTATCGTTTTCTGTTTAATTGACCAGAGTCAGGTTCCATTGCTTATTCCTCAGTGGTGAAGGTTGGGCTTGGCTTAGGAACAAAATAAATAACAATATGGCTCCTGGTTCATCTCTAGCTAGAGTATCCTACCTAGTTCTGTCTCTTCCTATAACTGTTTATGATCTGACTTTCCTTTCCATGTTTCCTTCTCCCTAATTCCTTCAAGACTCTAAGTTTTTAAGTGTAACTCAGATAATGATAAGGAAGCAAAATGTAAGAGACTTTCCTAGAAAATATCCTGCATGTTTTTACATTTCCCCACCATACCTCATTACTAATCTAGTACATAAACTGCACTTTTTTCTGTATTGGTCTCTCTCAGCTTCATGTTTTCTTAAGTTGTAACTACTATTCATATTTCTATCTTAAATGGACAGAAAAAAGATTCATAAGAGTTGCTTTCACTTCTGTACACCCTAAGTGACCCAGGTCTCTTTTTTTGGGGTGGAGGGCACATGACAGCACTCAGCCAGTAGCCCCTTAAATGCCTGCTTACAATTTCCTTTCCTAAGGTCTAGCCTTCGTACTATAACGTTTAGCCAAGCTAGAAAACATGGTGTCCTTAAGCAAAACAGAGCCAGAGAATAATCTTAACTCCCAAGTACCTGAAGAAAAATATAGGTGTGACCATTAGCCGGTATGGCTATTGACCTATTCACCACTTATGGAGAAATAGAGGGTTTACACACCTGAGGCCCTGAAGTGACAAAGAATGACCTGAAAAAAAGTTTCATTCCCACAAACATCACTTAAACTGAGAAATTCCTGGTTTAAGCTGGTACCCCCAAAAAGTTAATAAAAGTTTATTATGTCCATTGACTTAAACTACTTGTCTCTGATGCCTAATTATTACAAAGCAAAATGACAACTGTAGAAATACATATATAGAATTAACTTTGAAGTTTTTATTGGAATGCAACTCCAAATGCAGTGCATGTTGCTTATCTAGCAAAGCCATAGACTCAAATGTTTAAAAATAGTTCGATAGACACCATTTTTTTTTTCAACTGTGCCAGGGACAGAATTTAGACAGAGATAGTTATTGGCTTTTACAGAATGCTTAAACCAGTGATTTTCAAGTTTTTTGGCAGTGATTCACAGTAAAACACATTTGATTTCACCATTCACTATAGGCAAAATGTTAAGCACATAGACACATATTATAGACACATTAATAAAAATAAAAGTGCCACAGGGCGCCTGGGTGGCTCAGATGGTTAAGCGTCTGCCTTCGGCTCAGGTCATGATCCCAGGGTCCTGGGATCGAGTCCCGCATCGGGCTCCCTGCTCCTTGGGAGCCTGCTTCTCTCTCTCTCTCTCTCTGTCTCTCATGAATAAATAAATAAAAATCTAAAAAAAAAAAAGATAAAAAAAATAAAATAAAAAAATAAAAGTGCCACAAATGCTTCCTTATCCTCAAAAAGTAGAATTTATTTGATATATTCTATTATTTTCATTTAGGAAAAAGATGGCTATTACCTATTTTATTAATTCCAAAGCCACTAGTGAAGTCATACCCTGCAATCTGAAAAACATTGGTTTAAACGCTGGCTCTGTTAGATAGTACAGGTAAAATCTATTTTCAGACCGGCCAAGGAAAGAAATCTGCTGATTATGATTTGGAGGGCAAGTTAAAATGTCTTCCAAGTTTTAAATAATTAATTTGCAAACAACTTTCACAATTTAGTTTATTTGTAAATTGTGGTCAGGCTCTTTGGTTGATGTATATCCACAGTTCTCTACATTTCCACATCACTCACACTTGGAGAGTAATTCAAAACAGAACCTTTAAGCTTCTGTAATCAGTGTCACACTAAGCTTAAACAACTGTGTATGTTTCTGTTCACAGCATTTCTTTTCTGGGGCATAAGAACAGAGAGAGTGAAATCTAACATCTGGGGACACACTGAAGGCAATTTAAAAACCGCTGTAGGAAGACATTTTTAGAAAATCACTTGTAAAGTGTGATAATTTATTTTCAAATAATTTAAATCCTATTTAATGACATTTTTGCACAATTTTACACCTACTCTTAGCAGCAAAGGAGTTAACAAAAACATTTATTCTCATCTATACAATATTCTTTCAGTAAACCTTGTAAAATGCTCATTAAAAGTCTCACATTTTTTAGAAACAACAGTGCATTAATAGGAATGCAATTAAGTACTTATTGCTTTTGTCATTTAAAGTAAGTTAACCAGATGGCATGAAATCCGCCAAAAGAGATTTTAAACACAATCGAGATTTAATTAATATGCACCAGTTAACTCATTAAATATATAGCAACTAGCTCATTAAACTTAAGGTAAATACTTGTTTGAGATAGATTGTATATTCCTTTTTATATTTATCTTCATTTTGCTTGACTGGTCATGTGATAAATGGTTACTTGAAAGTAGAACATTTTAAAGTATAAATTTTTTGTAGTTCACATTTTTTTTCTTCAGTGCTAAAATGGGACTTGGCATTATGTTCACAGAAAATAATAATACTAGCAACAAGTAAATAATTTTAATTTCATTTAAACTTAGCAAATTAAATGCACTTATTAAACTAAGATGGAAATGGCAGTCCTTTCTTCATCTGCCCTTAGTACTGTAACATGGGAATAATATTCCCAGTTAATTTTTAAATAATTATCAAATTTCCTTCCGCTTTGGTGCTACTTAAAGAAAAATTGAGTCATGGACCTTTAGCCAAGGAATGATTATTCTTTATCTGCTGAGATCATCATCTTTGTCCTTTGACTAAAATAAACATGGAATGGAGGCTATAGGCTTAGCCAGATATACCACTCAGGCTTATATGACCAATTACCACAAAGCACATCTTGTGGCCAGAGCACTTGACATCCATAAAGATAAGACTGCCTATGTCCATAACTTTTAAGACTTTGATTTTGTTGTGTGTATTTTTTTTCATTTTAATGAACTTAAGGTATGAAGTTTATGTATTCTATTTGAAGTTATTATCTGCTTAAAATAGGTTGTTACAAATAGAGTTTATGTAAGCTTCATGGTAACCACAAAAGGAAAAGCCTATAATAATTACACTAAATATTATGATAAAGGTGTCAAAACACACTATGCAAGAAGTCATCAAATCATAAAAGACAGCAAGAAAAGATGCAAGAGACAAAATATCTACAAAACAGAAAACAATTAACAATTGTAACTCCTTAACTAACAATAATTACTTTAAACATAAATGAATTAAATTCTCCAGTCAAAAGACACAGAATGGCTGAGTGAGTAACAACATCAACAACAGCAGCAGCAACAAAGATTCAATTATATGCTGCCTGCAAGAAACCCACTTTAGCTTGAAAGACACACTTAGTCTGAGAATGAAAGGATAAGAAGATATTTCAAACAAATGATAACCAAAAGAAAACAGGGCAACTATACTTATATCAGATAAAATAGACTTTAAGCTAAAAATGGTCAAAAGAGACAAATAAGATCATTATATAATGATAAAGGGATCAATTCATCAAGATGATATAACACTTGTAAATAATTATACACCCAACATAGCATTACCCATAAATATTAAGCAAATTACTAACAGGACTAAAAGGAGATATAAACAAGACAGTAATAGCTGGAGACCTTAAACCCCCAATCTTAATAACGGATAGATAATCCAGACAGAGAATAAAAGAAGAACCAGTAGATTTGAACAACTGTATAGACCAAATGAACCTAAGACACACACACACACACACAAGGTAGAATATTATTCATTAATAAAAAAGGAAGGAAATCCTGCCATTTACAACATATATATGGAACTTGAGGTCATTATGCTAAGTGACATAAGTCAGAGAAAGACAAATACTGCATGATCTCACTTATATGTGGAATCTAAAAATCTGAACTCACAACAGCTTGGTGGTTACCAGCTCCCCCAAAATGCAGAAACATTACAAGACACATATATTAACAAGTGCTCCAGATAACAAGAATGGTTTAGAAAATGTTGTAATTAGAAATGGATACAACCAGATAATAAGCAGTCAATGTTCTCCTGCTTATTAACCCATGACATAGACTTAATTTTGCTACCATTAGCATCTTAGTCAATTTTTATTAAGCATATTAATTTCCAGAAACTAAAGTGCAATGCTCCTTATCCTTTTTCCATTCAGAAGCATCTCCATAAAATTTAAGGCCCCTACAGTGTTGAAAATGTTTTACTAGTATAATTGAGGTCACTCTCTATAACATTAAAACATTAGATTAAAATAAGTCAACTCAGCAAGAATTCTCTAAGCACTGTATCTAGTGTTCTGAGGTGTTCAAATAAGCAGAAACCATAAATTCCTTTCTTTAGTTCATAATTTGTAACTAGGAAAAGAAGTATGGTGGCATGATAATGCAGGAGATTTCTATATGGCAGTAAATAATCAAGAATTAGTTAACATTAAAAGCCATCTAAATAGGCAAGGAAGAAGTAAAACTTTCACTGTTTATAGATGACATGATTCTCTATATAGTAAACTTGAAAGACTCCACCAAAAAATTCCTAGAACTGCTACACAAATTCAGTAGTCATAGGATACAATATCAATGAACAGAAGTCTTGCCTTTCTGTACACCAATAATGAAGCTGCAGAAAGAGAAATTAATGAATCAATCCCATTTACAATTGCACCAAAAACCATAGGATACCTAGGAATAAACCTAACCAAAGAGGTAAAAGACCTGTACTCTGAAAAGTATAAAACGCTGATGAAAGAAACAACACAAAGAAATGGAAAAACATTCTATATTCACAGATTGGAAGAACAAATATTGTTAAAATGTCTGTACTGCCTAAAGCAATATGCACATTTAATGCAATTGCTATGAAAATACAGCACTTTTCACAGAGCTAGAACAAACAATCCTAAAATTTGTATGCAACCACAAAAGACCCCAAATAGCCAAGGTGACCTTGAAAAAGAAAGCAAAGCTAGAGGCATCACAATTCCAGACATCAAGTTATATTACAAAACTGTTGTGATCAAAACAGTATTGTAGTGGCATAAAAATAGATACATAGATCAATGGAACAGAATAGAGAACCCAGAAAGGAACCCACACATATATGGTCAAGTAATCTTCGACAAAGCAGGAAAGAATATCCAATGGAAAAAAGACAGTCCCTTCAACAAATGGTGTTGGAAAAACTGGACTAGAAGATGCAAAAGAATGAAACTGGACCACTTTCTTACACTGTACACTAAAATAAATTCAAAATGGATTAAAGACCTAAACAGGAGACATGAAACCATTAAAATCCTAGAGGAGAACACAGGCAGTAACTTATTTGACATCAACCATACTAACTTCTTATTAGGTATGTCTCCTGAACCAAGGGAAACAAAAGCAAAAATAAACTATTGGGACTTCATCAAAATTAAAAAGCTTCTGTACAGTGAAGGAAACAATAAACAAGACTAAAAGGCAATGTACAAGATGATAAAGGGTTAGTCCCCAAAATATATAAAGAACTTATCAAACTCAACACCCAAAAAACAAATAATCCGGTTTTTAAAAATGGGCAGAAGACATGAATGAAATATTTTACAAAGAAGACATACAGATGGCCAACAGACACTTGAAAAGATGCTCAACATCACTCATCATCAGGGAAATACAAATCTAAACTACAGTGAGATATCACCTCACACCTGTCAGAGTGGCTAAAATCAATGATATAGGAAGTAAAGGTGTTGGCAAGGATACAGGGAAAGGGGAACTCTCTTACACAGTTGGTAGAAATGCAAAGTGGTGCACCCACTCTGGAAAACAGTATGGAGGTTCTTCAAAAAGTTAAAAATAGAGCTACCCCATGATCCAGCAATGGCACTACTAGGTATTTACCCAAAGAATGCAGAAATACTAATTCAAAGGGATACAAGCACCCTGATGTTTATAGCAGCATTATCTACAATATGGAAACAACCATTGACTGGTGAATGGTTAAAGAGGTGGTGTACATATAAAATGGAATATTAGTCATCAAAAAAATGAAATCTTGCCAGTTGCCATGACTTTGATGGAGCTAGAGAGTATTTTGCTAAGCAAAATAGAGAGAAAGACAAGTACCCTATAATTACATTCATATGTGGAATTTAAGAAACAAAACAGATAGACATGGAGGGGAGGGGAGCCAAACCAGAAAACAGACTATTAACTGTGGAGAAGAAACTGAGGGTTGCTGGAGGGGCTAGATGGGTCATGGGTATTAAGGAAGGCATTTGTGATGAGCAGTGGGTGTTGTATGTAAGTGATGAATCACTAAATTCTACACCTTAAACTAATATTACACTGTATGTTAACTTACTAAATTTAAATAAAAACTTGGAAACACATACACACAAAACATAGTTACTGAAAAAGTGCAGAACTAATTTCACAATGTATACTTTATAACTTTTGTGTCCATATTGTGCATAAAGATCTAGAAAATATAGAAGATGGTTCAAAACTAAGGGCAGGGATTTGCTCAAATGTTGGCTGGGAAAATGATTCAAAGTGTCTTGCATTTTAATTGTCTGATATAGAGGTAAAATTTCCAAATACAGAATAAATTTTAGAGGGATCAATATAAAATGATGCATTCGAGTTAAAAATAATTATAGAAGTATAGCTTCCAAGATAAATTTTTGAATATAATCTTTTATCAGTTAACATAGGTGATAAAAATATTCTAAGCAATGCAGCTGCTTTAAAAACTAATAAAATCTTAAAGACAATGTTACTTTTATATAATTAAATCTTAGATTAAGTTAACACAAATGTAGAACCAAAATCTAGAAATACATTTGTCCCATCGCATTTCATAGAATCCTTATTGATTCTAGAGTTCTGATTTTGGTTCTGGATATCACAGTATGTGATATGAGAGGAGCAGTATGTTGTCATTCAGCAGATGGATACAGAAATAATTCAAGGTAGATAGGACTTTTAAACTTCAAAAGAAAAAAAAACATTAAGTGGAAAAATTAATGATGTCTTCAAAGGTTTCAAACTGTCGAGAAAATGTTTATATTATGCTGCTTTAGATGACAGAAGTACAATCAGAGTATGAAATTAAGGTGAAAATGTAAGTTCCAGAGAAGACATAAAAACATAGTTAGGTCCCCAAAATGGTCTGCTTTTTGAAGTTTAAACTTCCCACTTTCAAAACTGCTCAAGAAAAGACTGAATGACACATGTATAGTAGAAATCTTACATCATGCATGTGTGAGATCAGGAATTTAAACTATCACCAAAAATAAGATATACTGCATGGAGCACTGGGTATTATACGAAAACAATGAATCATGGAACACTACATCATTATTACGTCTAATAGCTGAAAACTGGGAAACAACCCAAAAGTCCATCAACAGATAAATGGTTAAACAAATTATGGTGTGTACATACAATGGAGTATTACTCAGCAATATAAAGAAATGGCTATATACAACACTAGTAATGATCCTCAAAATACCCAAAACACAAATAATCCAGTCAATAAATGGGCTGAAGACATGAACAGACACTTCTCCAAAGAAGACATACAAATGGCTGACACATGAAAAAATGTTCAATATCACTAGCCATCAGTGAAATACAAATCAAAACCACAATGAGATACCACCCTACACCAGTTAGAATGGCAAAAATTAACAAGACAGGAAACAAAAAGTGTTGGTGAGGGTATGGAGAAAGGGGAACCCTCTTACACTGTAGTGGGAATGCAAGCTGGTACAGCCACTCTGGAAAACAGTATGGAGGCTCCTCAAGACATTAAAAATAGAGCTACCTTATGACCCAGCAATTTCACTACTAGGTATTTACCTCAAACATATAGATGTAGTGAAAAGAAGGGGCACATGCACCCCAATGTTCATAGCAGCAATGGCCACAATAGCCAAACTGTGGAAGGAGCTGAGATGCCCTTCAACAGATGAACAGATAAAGAAGATGTGATTCATATATATAATGGAATATTACTCAGCCATCAGAAAGGATGAATACCCACCATTTGCATTGGCATGGATGGAACTGGAGGGGTTTATGCTAAGTGAAATCAGTCAAGCAGAGAAAGACAATTATCATATGGTTTCACTCATATGTGGAACGTAAGGAATAGTGTGGAGGACCACAAGGGAAGGGAGGAACTGAATGGGAAGAAATCAGAGAGGAAGATAAACCATGGGAGACTCTAGACCCTGGGAACCAAACTGAGGGTTACAGAAGGGAGGGTGTGGGGGGATGGGGTAACCGCGTGATGGGTATTAAGGAGGGTATATCTGGTGATGAGCACTGGGTGTTATATGCAACTAATGAATCGCTGAACCCTACATCACAAATGAATGATGTACTATATGCTGGCTAATTGAACATAATAAAAAAATAATTAAAAAATAATAAACTGAAAAAAAAATTATCCTCAAAACAGCTTGAATGAATCTCTACTGATGTCACTATAAAACAGATTACATACTAGATGGCTCAGTTTACATAACAGAGAAAGTACAAATTAATCTATATTATAGAAAATTAATCAGTTGTCTGGGGATATAGGGAAGGGAGGATCAATATGCAGAGATTACAAAAGCATATAAGGAAACTTTAGGTTATGATATAAATTCTGTTGATTGTGGTAATTGTTTTTCATCAGATTGTAGGTTTTAAGTATTCACAGCTTATGTCAATTATCCCAAAATAAAACTATTTTAAAAATAAATTAGTCATAATCCATTTATGGTGTGCATGAATGGATGTGTGTTGTGTAGTGGATGCTGTATATGAGTATATATGCAAAATCAAGGACTTACAGAATTCACCAATGCAGTCAGTCCACTTAAGCCACTGTAAATTTCTGTAGTTAGGAGGCATTCTGGCAGTGTAGAGGAGGTATTTTTTTTTAAACTAGAGACCCTCTGGACCTTCAAGAGTTTGAGTCCGGGATCCTTAGAGTGGTCTCTGAAAAGTTCTCTCTTGTTCACTTTCCTCCTTTCTTCAGGTGAAGAGAAGGAAATAGCAACACAGAGCTCCTTTCTTTCCTTTCACATAGGTTTATTTGTTTGATTAAACAATTATTTATTGAGTCACTACTACATGCCATGTATTGGCAAAATATGAGTCCAACTGGGGAATACTATCTCAAATATTGTAATATGGGCAATTAAATAAAGTATAAACATCTTAAATATCGAGTATTTTCATGTGTTTGGCCTAAGGATGGTCCCAGGGGTAAAGGGAAGGAATGTGTTCCTTCTCTGACTTCTTACTCCTCTTCCCCTTTATGCCTTAACACTCTTCTAGGATGGCTACCCTGCTCTTCCTCTATACAGCAATGGGAGTTTCCACAATGTGAGACATCACTGGGTGCCAGAGGATGGAGTTAGCTCCTCAGCTGGCCCTAGCATTTGCTTCTAAGCCTTTAACTGGCAGACTGTGTACTCTTTGAAACCTTATTTCTTGCTCCTTTGCCACCAAAGCCATTAGCTCTGGACTTGTTTTAGAAATAATATTGAACAAAATAATAAATTATCTTAGATGTTTGCTTTTCATCTGTTTCTTAATAGCTATGAGAACATTGTTGATATTTCTTATTAATTCCGTCCTGCTTACTAGAATTGGTTTAACCTAGTAAAATACTCCTATTCCTAACTAATTGAAATTACTTTTGAGGGAAGATGGTCTTTTGAAGGGCAGGTTTCTTGCATAGATAAGACTGATTAGCCATTCCTCAAGCAGAAAACCATGATCGTTAGATTCTATTTTTGCTTGTATCTTGAATTGATAAATTAACAAATTAAACTAAATAATTATTCAGCACATGTAGTACATCAAATTATGTAAACAGCTAGAAAAAATAAATTCAGTCAGCTAAGAAAATGTAGGACGTCTCTGCTTAAAAAGGAAATTATTTTTAATATATTATACTGTAAAATAACTCCCCTCTCCCACTGTAGGATATTTAAAATAAGTGGCTGAGAATGTCATTCTTATAAGTTAAATTGTTTTTCCTTTTTAAGTTTTTAAAGACTCTACTTAGTCCTTTTCTTTTAAATAGCATATTGTTCAACTGATGCAGCGCTTTCATTTAGTTGCCATGGTAACAAAAATCAGGCCTGAATTAAGCCCCTAGGCAGTCAAATTAGTCAAAGTTTTGCAAAAAAGCAACTCACCTTTTTCTATTTTGATTGGGTTTCTTAGTAAATTGAGGTGAATTTAGCACATCATTGAGTCCTCAAAACCAGTTTTAAAGTTTAAAGTTTAATGAAGAATGTTTAGAAATAAAGTAAAACTTTATTGTGAGAAGATTTTACAATTTAGTATGATTTATTAAAATGCTGAAATTGAAAGAAACAACGATATTTTCATTATATGCTTGTCAATGTGGATTTTATTTGTATTATTCTTTGCAATAGATTTTCCTATTGTCTTACTTATTCTCTGGTTCTTCCTCTGTCTTGGAATTCAGTAGTAAATTCAATAGAACCATGCTAAGGATAATTTTGGTTACATCTATAACGTGTAGAATGAAAGACATGGAAGCATTATGGGCACCTATTTCTAGGTAGATAGGCAATAACTGAAAATTTCACCTATATCTTACAATCATGTTTTTCTTCAGTTAATGTGGGTCCTGTGAACTGAGCATGTCGGGTAGGTGCTTGAATGAACGCACTACCCCTGGATTCCAGATAGTACCTTTATGTGCCATTATAATGTTAATTTCTTTTAAGTTTTTAAATTCCAGTTAGTTAACATACTGTGTAGTATTAGTTTCTGATGTACACTTTAGTAATTCAACACTCCCATACAATAACCAGTGCATATCACAGTAAGTGCAGTCCTTAATCTCCATCACCTCTTTCACCCATCCCCCTGCCCACCTCCCCTCTGGTAATTATCAGTTTGTTCTCTGTAGTTAAGAATCTGTTTCTTGGTTTGTCTCCTTTTCCCCCCTATGGTCATTTGTTTTGTTTCTTAAATTCCACATATGAGTGAAATCATATGGCATTTGTTCTTCTCTGACTTATTTTGCTTGCATAATATTCTCTAGCTCCGTCCACATCATTGCAAATGGCAAGATTCCATTCTTTTTGATGGCTGAGTAGTATTCCAGTGTGTGTGTGTGTGTGTGTGTGTGTGTGTGTGTGTGTGTGTGTACCACCTCTTCTTTATCCATTCTCAATCAATGGACATTTGGGCTGTTTTCATAAATTGGCTATTGTAGATAATACTGCTATAAACATCAGGGTGTTTGTATCCCTTTGAATTAGTATTTATATATTTTGAATTGAATTAGTATATATATATACTATATATATATACTATATATATAGTATATATATATAGTATATATTAGTATATATATATTTTTTATTTTATTATGTTATGTTAATCACCATACATTACATCATTAGTTTTTGGTGTAGTGTTCCATGATTCGTTGTTTGCATATAACACCCAGTACTCCATTCAATACGTGCCCTCTTTATTTATTTATTTATTTATTTATTTATTATTATTACATTATGTTAATCACCATACATTACATCATTAGTTTTTTGATGTAGTGTTCCATGATTCATTATTTGTGTATAACACCCAGTTCTCCATGCAGAATGTGCCCTCCTTAATACCCATCACTTGGCCAACCCATCCTTCCACCCCACTACCCTCTAGAACCCTTAGTTTGTTTTTCAGAGTTCATCGTCTCTCATGGTTCATCTCCCCCTCCAATTCCCCCCCTTCATCTTTCCCCTACTGCTATCTTCTTCTTCTTCTTTTTTTTTTTACATATAAGGTATTATTTGTTTCAGAGGTACAAGTCTGTGATTCAACAGTATTGCACAATTCCCAGTGCTCACCATGGCACATACCCTCCCCAATGTCTATCACCCAGCTGCCCCATCCGTCCCACCCCCCACCACTCCAGCAACCCTCAGTTTGTTTCCTGAGATTAAGATTTCCTCCTATCAGTGAGGTCATATGATACATGTCTTTCTCTGATTGACTTATTTCGCTCAGCATAACACATTCCAGTTCCATCTACGTCATTGCAAATGGCAAGATTTCATTCCATTTGATGGCTGCATAATATTCCATTGTATATATACACCACATCTTCTTTATCCATTCATCTGTAGATGGACATCTTGGCTCTTTCCACAGATTGGCTATTGTAGACATTGCTGCTATAAATATTGGGGTGCACGTACCTCTTCATATCACTACATTTGTATCTTTGGGGTAAATACCCAGTAGTGTAATTGCTGGTAATTGCTGTAATTTTTGGTAGCTCTATTTTCAACTTTTTGAGGAACCTCCATACTGTTTTCCAGAGTGGGTGCATCAGCTTGCCTTCCCACCAACAGTGTAGGAGGGTTCCCCTTTCTCTGCATCCCCGCCAACATCTGTCATTTCCTGACTTGTTAATTTGAGCCATTCTGACTGGTGTGAGGTGATATCTCATTGAGGTTTTGATTCAGATTTCCCTGATGCCGAGCGATGTTGAGCACTTTTTCATGTGTCTGTTGGCCATTTGGATGTCTTCTTTGCAAAAATGTCTGTTCATGTCTTCTACCCATTTCTTCATTGGATCATTGTTCTTTGGGTGTTCAGTTTAATAAGTTCTTTGTAGATTTTGGATACTAGCCCTTTATCTGATACGTCATTAGCAAATATCTTCTCCCATTCTGTTGTTTATCTTTTGGTTTTGTTGACTGTTTCCTTTGCTGTGCAAAAGCTTTTTATCTTGATGAGGTCCCAGTAGTTAATTTTTGCCATTGCTTCCCTTTGGTGATGTTTCTAGAAGAAGTTGCTGTGGCTGAGGTCGAAGAGGTTGCTGCCTGTGTTCTGCTCTAGAATTTTGATGGACTCCTGTCCCACATTTAGGTCTTTCAACCATTTTGAGTCTATTTTGTGTGTGGTGTAAGGAAATGGTCCAGTTTCATTCTTCTGCATGTGGCTGTCCAATTTTCTCAACACCATTGGTTGAAGAGACTGTGTTTTTTCCATTGGACATTCTTTCCTGCTTTGTCGAAGATTAGTTGACCATAGAGTTGAGGGTCCATTTCTGGGCTCTCTATTCTGTTCCACTGATCTATGTGTCTGTTTTTGTGTTAGTACCATACTGTCTTGATGATGACAGCTTTGTAATAGAGCTTGAAGTCCGAATTGTGATGCTGCCAGTTTGCTTTTCTTTTTCAACATTCCTCTGGCTTTTTGGGGTCTTTTCTGGTTCCATACAAATTTTAGGATTATTTGTTCCATTTCTTTGAAAAAAGTGGATGGGATTTTGATGGAGATTGCATTGAATGTGTAGATTGCTCTAGGTAGCATTGACATCTTCACAATATTTGTTCTTCCAATCCATGAGCATGGAACGTTTTTCCATTTCTTTGTGTCTTCCTCAATTTCTTTCACGAATATTTTATAGTTTTCTGAGCACAGATCCTTTGTCTCTTTGGTTAGATTTATTCCTAGGTATCTTATGGTTTTGGGTGCAATTGTAATGGGATTGGTTCCTTATTTTCTCTTTCTTCAGTCTTTTGTTGGTGTATAGGAATGCCACTGAATTCTGTGCATTGATTTTATATGCTGCCACTTTACTGAATTCCTGCATGAGTTCTAGTAGTTTTGGGGTGGAGTCTTTTGGATTTTCCACATAAAGGATCATATCATCTGCAAAGAGTGAGAGTTTGACTTCTTTGCCGATTTGGATGCCTTTTATTTCTTTTTGTTGTCTGATTGCTGCGGCTAGGACTTCTAATACTATATTGAATAGCAGTCGTGATAGTGGACATCCTTGCTGTGTTCCTGACCTTAGGGGGAGAGCTCTCAGTTTTTCCCCATTGAGAATGATATCTGCTGTGGGTTCTTCATAGATGGCTTTTATGATATTGAGGTATATGCCCTCTATCCCTGTATTCTGAAGAGTTTTGATCAAGAAAGGATGCTGTACATTGTCAAATGCTTTTTCTGCATCCATTGAGAGGATCATATGGTTCTTGTTCTTTCCTTTATTAATGTATTGTATCACATTGATTGATTTGTGGATGTTGAACCAACCTTGCGGCCCAGGGATATTCCAATTGGTCGTGGTGAATAATCCTTTTAATGTACTGTTGGATCCTATTGGCTAGTATTTTGGTGAGAATTTTTGCATCCATGTTCATCAAGGATATTGATCTGTAATTCTCCTTTTTGATGGGGTCTTTGTCTGGTTTGGGGATCAGGTAATGGTGGCCTCATAAAACGAGTTTGGAAGTTTTCCTTCCATTTCTATTTTTTGGAACAGTTTCAGAAGGATAGGTATTAATTTTTCTTAAATGTTTGGTAAAAGTCCCCTGGGAAGCCAGCTGGTCCTGGGCTCTTGTTTGTTGGGAGATTTTTTATTACTGCTTCAATTTCCTTGGTGGTTATAGGTCTGTTCAGGTTTTCTATTTCTTCCTGGTTCAGTTTTGGTAGTTTACACATTTCTAGGAATGCATCCATTTCTTCCAGGGTATCTAATTTGCTGGCATAGAGTTGCTCATAATATATTCTTATAATTGTTTGTATTTCTTTGGTGTTGGTTGTGATCTCTCCTCTTTCATTCATGATTTTGTGATTTGGGTCATTTCTCTTTTCTTTTTGGTAAGTCCGGCCAGGGGTTTATCAATCTTGTTAATTCTTCCAAAGAACCAGCTCCTAGTTTCGTTGATCTGTTCTACTGTTCTTTTGGTTTCTATTTCATTGATTCCTGCTCTGATCTCTATTATTTCTCTTCTCCTGCTGGGTTTAGGCTTTTTTTCTGTTCTTTCTCCTGCTCCTTTAGGTGTAGGCTTATGTTGTGTATTTGAGACCTTTCTTGTTTCTTGAGAAAGCCTTCTATTGCTATATACTTTCCTCTTAGGACTGCCTCTGCTGCATCCCAAAGATTTTGAACAGTTGTGTTTTCATTTTCATTGGTTTCCATGAATTTTTTTAATTCTTCTTTAATTTCCTGATTGACCCATTCATTCTTTAGTAAGATGCTCTTTAGCCTCCATGTATTTGAGTTCTTTCCAACTTTCCTCTTGTGATTGAGTTCTAGTTTCAAAGCATTGTGGTCTGAAAATATGCAGGGAATGATCCCAATCTTTTGGTATTGGTTGAGAACTTATTTGTGACCTAGGATGTGATCTATTCTGGAGAATGTTCCATGGGCACTAGAGAAGAATGTCGATTCTGTTGCTTTGGGATGGAAAGTTCTGAATATATCTGTGAAGTTCATTTGGTCCAGTGTGTCATTTAAAGTCTTCATTTCCTTGTTGATCTTTTCTTAGATGATCTGTGCATTTCAGTGAGGGGGTGTTTAAGTCCCCCACTATTATTGTATTGTTGTCGATGTGTTTCTTTGCTTTTGTTATTAATTGGCTTATATAATTGGCTGCTCCCATGTTAGGGGCATAGATATTTACAATTGTTAGATGTTCTTGTTGGATAGACCCTTTAAGTATGATATAGTGTCCTTCCTCATCTCTTATTACAGTCTTTGGTTTAAAATCTAATTTGTCTGATATAAGGATTGCCACCCCAGCTTTCTTTTGATGTCCATTAGCATGGTAAATGATTTTCCACCCCTTCACTTTCAATCTGGGGGTGTCTTTGGGTCGAAAATGAGTCTCCTGCAGGCAGCATATTGATGGTCTTGTTTTTTAATCCAATCTGATACCCTGTGTCTTTTGATTGGGGCATTTAGCCCATTTACATTCAGGGTAACTATTGAAAGATATGAATTTAGTGCCATTGTTTTGACTGTAAGGTGACTGTTACTGTATATTGTCTGTGTTCCTTTCTGGTCTAGGTTACCTTTAGGCTCTCTCTTTGCTTAGAGGACCCCTTTCAATATTTCTTGTAGGGCTGGTTTTGTGTTTGCAAATTCCTTTAGTTTTTGTTTGTCCTGGAAGCTTTGTATCTCTCCTTCTATTTTCAATGACAGCCTAGCTGGATATAGTATTCTTGGCTGCATATTTTTCTCATTTAGTGCTCTGAATATATCCTGCCAGTCCTTTCTGGCCTGCCAGGTCTTTGTGGATAGGTCTGTTGCCAATCTAATGTTTTTACCATAGTAGGTTACATATCTCTTCTCTGAGCTGCTTTCAGGATTTTATGTTTGTCTCTGAGACTCGTAAGTTTTACTATTAGATGTTGGGGTGTTGACCTATTTTTATTGATTTTGAGAGGGGTTCTCTGTGCCTCCTGGATTTTGATGCCTGTTTCCTTCCTCATATTAGGGAAGTTCTCTGCTATACTTTGCTCCTATATACCTTCTGCTGCTCTCTCTCTTTCTTCTTCTTCTGGGAACCCAATTATTCTAATGTTGTTTCATCTTATGGTATCGCTTATCTCTCGAATTCTGCCCTCGTGATCCAGTAGTTGTTGATCTCTCTTTTTCTCAACTTCTTTATTTTCCATCATTTGGTCTTCTATATCACTAATTCTCTCTTCTGCCTCATTTACCGTAGCAGTTAGAGCCTCCATTTTTGATTGCACCTCATTAATAACCTTTTTGATTTCGACTTGGTTAGATTTTAGTTCTTTTATTTTTCCAGAAAGGGTTTCTCTAATAACTTCCATGCTTTTTTCAAGCGCAGCTAGTATCTTTAAAATCATCATTCTGAAGTCTAGTTCTGACATTGTACTAATGTCTGTATTGATTAGGTCCCTGGCAGTCGGTACTGCCTCTTATTCTTTTTGTTGAGGTAATTTTTTCCATCTTGTCATTTTGTCCAGAGGAAAATAGATGAATGAGAGAACAAAATGCTAACAGGGTAGCAACGACCCCAGAAAATATACACTAAACAAATCAGAAAAGACCTGAAACCAGGGGAAAAGAAAGGGAAAGAATGAAAAAAGAAAAAGAAAAAAAAAAGATAAAAATAAACAATAAAAAAACAAAAAAAACAGAATATGATCAAATATGATCAGGCTGGTGCATAGATCAGTGCCACACACTAGATTTTGGGCATATTTTGGTCTGTTAGAAGAAAGTGACTCCCAAATTTTTAAAGAGAGAAAAACTTATATATACAAAAATAAGTGTTAATACGATGAAGGGATGAAATATGACTGTAAAGATGAAAATTATAAAAGATTTTATAAAAGAAATAGGTAAGATAAGAAGTTGTTTGAAAAAAGAAAAAAGAGGATTTTTTTAAAAAAAGGGGGGAGAGAATGTGATCAGGCAGAAGACTAGAACAAAGCTATACACTAGAGATTTAGGGTATATTTTGATCTGTTAGAAGAAACTGTATCTCAAAATTTAAAGAGAGAACAACTTATATATATATACCAAAAATAAGGGTAACTACTATGAAGGGATAGAATATGACTCTAAAAATGAAAAATAAAAATATTTTTTAAAAAAGGGATTGATAAGATGTTGGTTGAAAAAGGGAAAAAGAAAAATTCAAAAAAAAAAAAGACAGTTAAAAAAAATTAACTTTGACAGACCAAAGAATCATGGCAAAAAAGGCATGGATTCTATGTGTATTATTCCCCTAGCACTGGTGTTCTGCTGTTCTCATTGATCGGTAAAGTTGGTCTTGGCTGGCTGTTCTTGCTGATCTCCTGGGGGAGGGGCCTGTTGCCGTGTTTCCCAAATGTCTTTGCCGGAGGCGGAATTGCCCTGCCCTTGCCAGGTCTGGGCTAAGTAATCTGCTTGGGTTTGCTCTCGGGAGCTTTTGTTCCCTGCAAGCTTTCGGTACAGCTTTGGAGGATGAGAGTGAAAATGGCGGCCTCCCAATCTCCACCCCAGAGGAGCCAAGAACTCAGGGCCCCACTCCTCAGTGCGCCCCCAGCGACAAGCAGTCACTCCCGTCTCCCCGGTCTCCAGCCCCCCTCTGTGCTCACCCGGCCTGTGACCAAGCGTTTCTATCTCTGGCACCCGACCTGGTGTGGAGTCTCCAAACCCAGCAGATCCCTGTGGTGCGCTCCTATGCCACTCCTCCCAGGGGAGGAAGGGGAGTCTCCCTGGATCTGCTGCTTGTTGGGTCCCTGCTGGAGGAGCAGTGGCCCGACTGTGCCGTGGATCACGGTTTATGACAACCCCAAGCTGAGAGCCCGCTCCTCAGCTCTATCTCTGCAGCCGGGTTCCCCGCTCTGATACTTGGGGGCTCTGCCGCACTCAGGCACCCCCGGTCTTTGTGATCCCGAGAGTCCTGAGACCACACTGTCCCAGCGAGGGTTACACCTCCCGCTTAGCCACTGGAGCAATGTCCCTCAGCGGAGCAGATTTCTAAAAGTTCTGATTTTGTGCTCCGCAGCTCTATCACTTGCCAGGAGCGCCTAAGGAGGCCCCCTCCCCCGCCATCTATCCTCCAGAATATCGCCTCAGATTCACTTCTCCACATGTCCTACCTTCCAGAAAGTGGTCGCTTTTCTGTTCAGAGATTTGTTGCTATTCTTTTCTTTGATCTCCTGTTGAGTTGGTAGGTGTTCAGAATGGTTTGATCCCTCTCCAGCTGAATTCCTGGGACCAGAAGAAATCCAGGTCTCCTACACTTCTGCCATCTTGCTCCGCCCCCCAGCCAAACTGGATTTTAAACCAAAGATCATTACATTCTTTTAACAAAGAATCAACTAATATTTTAGGTATAATTGTAAAACCAATTACAGGATCTGCATGTAATATGTTCCAGCCCATATTTCTATATTGAGGCCATAAGTAAATCATGAAATATTTTTCTGAAAACATTCATAAAATGTACGTAAGATACACAATTTTCCCAAATGATCTTTTAAAAAAGAAGCACAATTAACTATATTTTTAAAACACACATAAACAATTTAAAATTTATGCCAACTGATTATTCAACACCAAAATTAGATACTTCTGTTGTCATTACTGATTCCTGCAAACAAGCTTGCTATTTCAACCATTGAAAAATTTGATAATATTCCCTGTGGATTTCCATTGAATATGTTTAATATAGCATGCTTGACAATTTGTGTTTCATCTCCCCATCTGATTGTGCTCTCCCAATTGGAAGGATGTTTTTCTTGGTTCATTATTTTGTTCATGCTCTTAGCATGGTAGCTAATAGACAGTAAATAATAAATGTTTAATGTTTATAATAAACACTATATAAGCCATTCTATAAGCCATAATGTTTGGTTTTGTTAAGATGAATGTTCTAGGATCTCTTTGTGATCTCAAAACCTGGTTTGTAGTTTGGGAACTCACATTTTGTCACATAAACAAAAAACTTGTATTGATCATAATCTTCAGTTAATGATTTTCTATCTCTGTCAATCCAGTAAGGTGTTGTATAATTTTATTTTAGTCATTTTATTTTGCTTTATATGTTATCCTCTTTCTCTCCAATAACCAATTCAATTTCTTCACTACTCCTCTTTTTTTTTTTTTTTTTTTTTAAAGATTTTATTTATTTATTTGAGAGAGAGAGAATGAGAGAGAGCACATGAGAGGGGGGAGGGTCAGAGGGAGAAGCAGACCCCCCGCCGAGCAGGGAGCCCGATGCGGGACTCGATCCAGGGACTCCAGGATCATGACCTGAGCCAAAGGCAGTCGCTTAACCAACTGAGCCACCCAGGCGCCCCTTCACTACTCCTCTTTTTGGATATTAAGATATTAATCTATTTTTTTTTCCTGAGCACATACCTTTGACACTGATTCTCTTTTATACTATTTATTCTTATTCCAGTCATCAGGTCATTTTTTACTGTAGAAGAAAAGCCTTCTGAAGGTAGAGAAGGACTTCTTTGTCTGTATGATCTCTTCATATTAATTTCAACTATCTCAAATAGGGCACTGTCATTTCCTTGCTCTTCCTGCCTTTAACAAAGCAGAGAAAACTTACTGACATTAGTAGAATTTGGGAATGAGCCTATGCATTCTGGGTTTTATTATTTCTTACACTACTAATAAACTTTTATTTTGAGATATTAAAAGAATAGGTCAATCCTGTGCACGTGAGAAGTACAGTTGACCACTGTCATCTTGTATGGTGTTCCTTTGTATCCTGTCACCTTAAGCCTACAAAAATATGTCAACATGATTTTTCCCCCAAGTGCATTTCTCATGAGTAAAAATGATTTATTTTTATTATTCTCTCTGTTCCATGTGA
Source organism: Neomonachus schauinslandi (assembly GCF_002201575.2). NCBI lineage: Eukaryota > Metazoa > Chordata > Mammalia > Carnivora > Phocidae > Neomonachus > Neomonachus schauinslandi. The sequence goes on along the minus strand of NC_058412.1, from coordinate 27,863,164 downwards.
TTATTGAAGCATTTATGCTATCTGTGATTATATTTTTTAAGCAGTATGTTCTGCATACTTTTTGTGTGAGAACATTTTGAAAAATATCCCCATTTCTCTAATCTCTTAATGAATGTTTCCTTGGGTAATAGAAGTGTTCAGTGCTAAAGGGGTAACATAATTGTATAATTAGTTGAAAATAATATTTGTAACTATAATATGCTTCAAACTCAAGCACATTTTTAAAAACATTTTAATCAAACTTGAAAGCAACAGCTATTATTTTTATAACAGTTTCAAATTAATGAATTGAAGATAAATAGTAATTACTCTTTTCTTAACAAAAGACAAAAAAAATCCTAAATGATAAAATGTTTATTATTGCTTTGCATAAAATATGTCCCAGGCTGTTTTAAAGTGTTCATCTTAATTGCATTTTTTCATCCCCACAGTGTAGGTAAATGTTTGTTTTGTGTTAATTAAGAAGTCATTTAAACTTCTGCCTTTATTTTATGGACTGCCTTTAAAGTGTAAAATGTGTTTTTCTCACGAGAGCACGTTATGTTCCCAAGTGGCAATTTTAAAATAAAGTGTCTCTTTTTCAGATATAAAGTCTAATGTGCAAAGGTTTTGCCATCTGTTCTATGTAGTTGTACTTGTGAGCTTGTTGTTTGATTAGAAGCAACAAATGCACAGAAAACGTGTCTTCACTCTAAAGAAAACTACAAATAATGTACTGTCTGCTTTTATGATTCCTTTTATAAAATTTTAAACTTCATCCAGAATTAGTTGGATCTCTCAAAAAGAGAAAGATTATCATTAAATTTAATTTTATATCATTTAGGGAAAAAAAAAACCTCAGTTCAGTTTTTCAACGCACAAAGAGAACCTCATCTCAATACAGAGCAAATAAATGAATCGTACTTCTTACCACGTCTTAACCAATAAGGAGTTATGAATTCAAAAATAGTTTCTCAAGCAGTTTATGATGCCCCAGAAAGTGAGTCCTATCTATTGAGATATAAGCCAAACTCTTTTGTTAGAACTAGTCTGTAAGAACATAGGGAAATATTGTTCAATCTAAAAACTGAGAGTAGCTACCGATGATTTTTAAAATTCATCAGTGATTCCCCAGTTTAGATATTTGGACATAAGTTAATTTTATCTATTTTTTAATTAGTTCCATTTATTTATTTATTTAAGATTTTATTTATTTATTTGAGAAAGAGCAAGAGGGAGGGAGAGGGAGAAGGAGACTCCCCACTGAGCACAGAGCCTGATGTGGGGCTCAATCCCAGGACCGTGAGATCATGACCTAAGCCAAAGGCAGACACTTAACTGACTAAGCCACCCAGGTTTTTGATATTTGGACAGAAGTTAATTTTTAAAAAGTAGGAAAATACACAGTATTTTTTTTTTTGTATGTTATATACTCACTAATTGCAAGGGTAAATGCTTAATTCAAACACTTTGCTCCCAATGAAACCAGAATATTTACTGCTATGGAGAATGCTCTATAATCTTCACTAATTCTGGAATCTTTTGAAATATTGTGATTACTCTGAAGATATAGGTTTTCTCAGAATTCTCTGTATTTTAATGAGAATTCATCTTTCAATCATGGGACTGGAAACATGTAGAATGACATAAATGATTTGTGTACCCAAAGGCATTCAAAATAAACCAAGTTTCCTTCTATTCATGAGAGTTTTGTTTTAAGGCAGGGTCAAGCTGATTGATCTGCATAAAAGCTCAGAAAACCAGAGATTATCTTTGAAGCTATAGTCTTGTTGAGGAATTTTTAAACCTGAGATGATTCTTGTTATAACTGTGATGTTATTACCTAGTTGCTTTCAGGATTCTTGATGATGTCAAAACTTGATTTTAAATATTCCACTGAGGCTACTCTAAGTCTTAGGAACACCAAGAATCTCTTACAATCGGGGGGCGGAGCAAGATGGCGGAGGAGTAGGAGACCTGGATTTCGTCTCCTCTCAGGAATTCAGCTGGATAGGGATCAAACCATTCTGAACACCTACAAACTCAACAGGAGATCGAAGAAAAGAAGAGCAACAACTCTCTCATCAGAAAAGCGACCACTTTCTGGAAGGTTTTTTCTGATTTGTTTAGAGTATATTTTCTGTGGACGTTGTTACTCTGCTAGCATTTTGTTCTCTCATTAATCTATTCTCCTCTGCACAAAATGACAAGACGGAAAAAATCACCTCAACAAAAAGAACAAGAGGTAGTGCCGACTGCCAGGGACCTACTCAATACGGACATTAGTACAATGTCAGATCTAGAGTTCAGAATCATCACTTTAAAGATACTAGCTGGGCTTGAAAAAAATATGGAAGTTATTAGAGAAACCCTTTCTGGAGAAGTAAAAGAACTAAAATCGAACCAAGTAGAAATCAAAAAGGCTATTAATGAGGTGCAATCAAACATGGGGGCGCTAACTGCTAGAATAAATGAGGCAGAAGAGAATATCAGTAATATAGAAGATGAAATGATGGAAAATAAAGAAGCTGAGAAAAAGAGAGATAAACAACTACTGGATCACGAGGGCAGAATTCGAGAGATAAGCGATACCATAAGACGAAACAACATTAGAATAATTGGGATCCCAGAAGAAGAAGAAAGAGAGAGAGGGGCAGAAGGTATAATGGAGCAAATTATAGCAGAGAACTTCCCTAATTTGGGGAAGGAAACAGGCGTGAAAATCCAGGAAGCACAGAGAACCCCTCTCAAAATCAATAAAAATAGGTCAACACCCTGACATCTAATAGTAAAACTTATGAGTCTCATAGACAAAGAGAAAATCCCGAAAGCAGCTCGGGAGAAGAGATATGTAACCTACAAGGGTAGAAACATTAGATTGGCAACAGACCTATCCACAGAGACCTGGCAGGCCAGAAAGGACTGGCAGGATATATTCAGAGCACTAAATGAGAAAAATATGCAGCCAAGAATACTATATCCAGCTAGGCTGTCATTGAAAATAGAAGGAGAGATAAAAAGCTTCCAGGACAAACAAAAACTAAAGGAATTTGCAAACACAAAACCAGCCCTACAGGAAATCTTGAAAGGGGTCCTCTAAGCAAATAGAGAGCCTAAAAGCAACATAGACCAGAAAGGAACACAGACAATATACGGTAACAGTCACCTTACAGGCAATACAATGGCACTAAATTCCTATCTTTCAATAGTTACCCTGAATGTAAATGGGCTCAATGCCCCAATCAAAAGACACAGGCTATCAGACTGGATTAAAAAACAAGACCCATCGATATGCTGTCTGCAAGAGACTCATTTTTGACCCAAAGACAGCCCCAGATTGAAAGTGAGGGGGTGGAAAACCATTTACAATGCTAATGGACACCAAAAGAAAGCTGGGGTGGCAATCCTTATATCAGACAAATTAGATTTTAAACCAAAGACTGTAATAAGAGATGAGGAAGGACACTATATCATACTTAAAGGATCTATCCAACAAGAAGATCTAACAATTGTAAATATCTATGCCCCTAACATGGGAGCAGCCAATTATATAAGCCAATTAATAACAAAAGCAAAGAAACACATCGACAACAATACAATAATAGTGGGGGACTTTAACACCCCCCTCACTGAAATGGACAGATCGTCTAAGCAAAAGATCAACAAGGAAATAAAGTCTTTAAATGACACACTGCACCAAATGGACTTTACAGACATATTCAGAACATTCCACCCCAAAGCAACGGAATACACATTCTTCTCTAGTGCCCATGGAACATTCTCCAGAATAGATCACATCCTAGGTCATAAATCAGGTCTCAACCGGTACCAAAAGATTGGAATCATTCCCTGCCTATTTTCAGACCACAATGCTTTGAAACTAGAGCTCAATCACAAGACAAAAGTCAGAAAGAACTCAAATACATGGAGGCTAAAGAGCATCCTACTGAAGAACGAATGGGTCAACCAGGAAATTAAAGAAGAATTAAAAAAATACATGGAAACCAATGAAAATGAAAACACAACTATTCAAAATCTTTGGGATGCAGCAAAGGCAGTCCTGAGAGGAAAGTATATAGCAATACAAGCCTTTCTCAAGAAGCAAGAAAGGTCTCAAGTACACAACCTAACCCTACACCTAAAGGAGCTGGAGAAAGAACAGCAAATAAAGCCTAAACCCAGCAGGAGAAGAGAAATAATAAAGATCAGAGCAGAAATCAATGAAATAGAAACTAAAAGAACAGTAGAACAGATCAACGAAACTAGGAGCTCGTTCTTTGAAAGAATTAACAAGATTGATAAACCCCTGGCCAGACTTATCAAAAAGAGAAGAGAAATGACCCAAATCAATAAAATCATGAATGAAAGAGGAGAGATCACAACCAACACCAAAGAAATACAAACAATTATAAGAACATATTATGAGCAACTCTATGCCAGCAAATTAAATAACCTGGAAGAAATGGATGCATTCCTAGAGATGTACCAACTACCAAAACTGAACCAGGATGAAATAGAAAACCTGAACAGACCTATAACCAGCAAGGAAATTGAAGCAGTCATCAAAAATCTCCCAACAAACAAAAGCCCAGGGCCAGATGGCTTCCCAGGGGAATTCTACCAAACATTTCAAGAAGAATTAATACCTATTCTTCTGAAACTGTTCCAAAAAATGGAAATGGAAGGAAAACATCCAAACTCATTTTATGAGGCCAGCATTACCTTGATCCCAAAACCAGACAAAGACCCCATCAAAAAGGAGAATTACAGACCAATATCCCTGATGAACACGGATGCAAAAATTCTCACCAAAATACTAGCCAATAAGATCCAACAGTACATTAAAAGGATTATTCACCATGACCAAGTGGGATTTATCCCTGGGCTGCAAGCTTGGTTCAACATCCGCAAATCAATCAATGTGATACAATACATTAACAAAAGAAAGAACAAGAATCATATGATCCTCTCAATAGATGCAGAAAAAGCATTTGACAAAGTACAGCATCCTTTCTTGATCAAAACTCTTCAGAGTATAGGGATAGAGGGTACATACCTCAATATCATAAAAGCCATCTATGAAAAACCTACAGCAAATATCATTCTCAATGGGGAAAAACTGAGAGCTTTCCCCCTAAGGTCAGGAATGCGGCAGGGATGTCCACTATCACCACTGCTATTCAACATAGTATTGGAAGTCCTAGCCACAGCAATCAGACAACAAAAAGAAATAAAAGGCATCCAAATTGGCAAGGAATAAGTCAAACTCTCACTCTTTGCAGATGATATGATCCTTTATGTGGAAAACCCAAAAGACTCCACCCCAAAACTGCTAGAACTCATACAGGAATTCAGTCAAGTGGCAGGATATAAAATCAATGCACAGAAGTCAGTGGCATTCCTGTACACCAACAACAAGACAGAAGAAAGAGAAATTAAGGAGTCGATCCCATTTACAATTGCACCCAAAACCATAAGATACCTAGGAATAAATCTAACCAAAGAGACAAAGGATCTGTACTCAGAAAACTATAAAATACTCATGAAAGAAATTGAGGAAGACACAAAGAAATGGAAAAACGTTCCATGCTCATGGATTGGAAGAACAAATATTGTGAAGATGTCAATGCTACCTAGAGCAATCTACACATTCAATGCAATCCCCATCAAAATCCCATCCACTTTTTTCAAAGAAATGGAACAAATAATCCTAAAATTTGTATGAAACCAGAAAAGACCCCGCATAGCCAGAGGAATGTTGAAAAAGAAAAGCAAAGCCGGCGGCATCACAATTCCGGACTTCCAGCTCTATTACAAAGCTGTCATCATTAAGACAGCATGGTACTGGCACAAAAACAGACACATAGATCAATGGAACAGAACAGAGAGCCCAGAAATGGACCCTCAACTCTATGGTCAACTCATCTTTGACAAAGCAGGAAAGAATGTCCAATGGAACAAAGACAGTCTCTTCAACAAATGGTGTTGGGAAAATTGGATAGCCACATGCAGAAGAATGAAACTGGACCATTTCCTTACACCACACACAAAAATAGACTCCAAATGGTTGAAAGACCTCAATGTGAGACAGGAGTCCATCAAAATCCTAAAGGAGAACACAGGCAGCAACCTCTTTGACCTCAGCCGAAGCAACTTCTTCCTAGAAACATCACCAAAGGCAAGGGAGGCAAGGGCAAAAATGAACTATTGGGACTTCATCAAGATAAAAAGCTTTTGCACAGCAAAGGAAACAGTCAACAAAACCAAAAGACAACCGACAGAATGGGAGAAGATATTTGCAAATGATATATCAGATAAAGGGCTAGTATCCAAAATCTATAAAGAACTCATCAAACTCAACACCCAAAGAACAAAGAATCCAATCAAGAAATGGGCAGAAGACATGAACAGACATTTTTCCAAAGAAGACATCCAAATGGCCAAGAGACACATGAAAAAGTGCTCAATATCGCTCGGCATCAGGGAAATCCAAATCAAAACCTCAATGAGATACCACCTCACACCAGTCAGAATGGCTAAAATTAACAAGTCAGGAAATGACAGATGTTGGTGGGGATGCGGAGAAAGGGGAACCCTCCTACACTGTTGGTGGGAATGCAAGCTGGTGCAGCCACTCTGGAAAACTGTATGGAGGTTCCTCTGAAAATAGAGCTACCATATGATCCAGCAATTGCACTACTGGGTATTTACCCCAAAGATACAAAAGTAGGGATCCGAAGGGGTACATGCACCCCGATATTTATAGCAGCAATGTCCACAATAGCCAAACTGTGGAAAGAGCCAAGATGTCCATCAACAGATGAATGGATAAAGAAGATGTGGTATATATACACAATGGAATATTATGCAGCCATCAAAAGGAATGAGATCTTGCCATTTGCAACGACGTGGATGGAACTGGAGGGTATTATGTTGAGTGAAATAAGTCAAACAGAGAAAGACATGTATCATATGATCTCACTGATATGAGGAATTCTTAATCTCAGGAAACAAACTGAGGGTTGCTGGAGTGGGGGGTGGGGTGGGAAGGATGGGGTGACTGGGTGATAGACACTGGGGAGGGTATGTGCTCTGGTAAGCGCTGTGAATTGTGCAAGACTGTTGAATCTCAGATTTGTACCTCTGAAACAAATAATGCAATATATGTTAAGAAAAAAAAAAAGAAGAAGAAGAAGATAGCAGGAGGGGAAGAATGAAGCGGGGGAAATTGGAGGGGTAGACGAACCATGAGAGACGATGGACTCTGAAAAACAAACAGGGTTCCAGAGGGGAGGGGGGTGGGAGGATGGGTTAGCCTGGTGGTGGGTATTGAGGAGGACACATTCTGCATGGAGCACTGGGTGTTATGCACAAACAATGAATCATGGAACACTTCATCTAAAACTAATGATGTAATGTATGGGGATTAACATAAGAATAAAAAAAAAAGAAAAAAAAAAGAATCTCTTACAATCATTTCAGTATTTTCTGTGCTTATTATGTGCACATACCTGAAGCAGCAAGTTTAAGTCCCTATAAGACAATAGGAGATTATTTTTGCTAACCTGTTCTTAACCGGGCTGATTGAAATAGCAGTATTAAACTTTATATAGGTGACATGCATGTAAATAAATAGTCCAAGAACTCAATTCCAGGACATATTTTGGTTTTTATAATCAAGAATATCTTTCCAGAGATGTTGGATAGTTTTTGAACTGGGCTTTCAAGTTTGGTTACTATTCAGTTAACACTGGAAGAGGGAAGGAGGTCAGTTAAGAGGAATGACTCTGGCCTCAAAAAGGGAGAAAACAGGAACAAAACAAAAATGATAGTCTAAGAATCATAATTTTTAGTTTTTCAAATAAAGCTTCATGTAAAATCTTTAAACAGTTGAATGGTAGTATTAAAGCAGTAGTTTTATGAAGATTGATCAAAGAAGTATGTCTTTTATTTTACCAAGTACATTAAAGATAGTATAGATTTGTAATAAATACTTTAAAATGTTAATTGTCATTTGTTAATTATTTGAAGGGGAAAATACTTAAGATAATTAAGCCCATTAGAACCTTATTACAATATGCTTTTTTGTGGGTGAAGATAGAGGTGAAAATGTAAGATCAAATGTGAAATAAAGTGCAAAGTGTTGAGACTGAATAAGTGTGTGAAAAGGGAGATTTTAAGAGACGGGGCACATACTGAGCACAGTAAGAGGAGTCAGCTTGTCTGAGTTTACTGGCAGCTCCCCAACTTCCACACTCAGTAGTCTTGGACAAACCCTGCCCCTTATTTCTCCCTAGTATCAGGTGGGTTATACTACCACCTTTTTTGCCCATTTCACATATTTTTCATAAAAGGAAAATTAAATATCTATATCTAGGCTTGGATGTATATATGCCCTTGGTAAACTGTTAAAGTTCCATAGAAATATGCCATAATTAATATGATAATATAGCCAAAATTTATTAAACAGTTAAGTGAACTGGCATAGTGCTATTAACTTCATATATACAATATCAAGTTTTCATATGCACATAAGTAATAACATCATAAAATGACAATATTTCTTCCCCCCCAAATGCATGTAAAACCTTATGGAATAGGATGGAATATTATATAATCTCTAATTTTACAGATCATTCAAATGTTCCATTGACAACTTGTCAAAAACAGAATCCTATGGAAGAATCTCCACTGATCATTTTATTAGGAGATTCTGCGTAAGCTTGAGGGTTCAGTCACAACCAAATATCAGTTAGTTTGGTCCCTGGTAGTGCATATTAAAATAACAAACCGATGTTCAAATAGGTTTACTAAGTTCTCATGCAGTTAAGTTTCAGCAGCAAATATATGGCTAGTCCTGTGGACCCTACTGACAGCAAGCAGGTACAGAGCCCTACAATAAACTATTAGACATCCTGTTAATGAGAGCATTTTCTTTGATCGCTCCAATTTGCCTCCAAGTGAAGGGCCCCTCCTGACTTCTGGGACAGTTTTCACATGGATTACCTGAGGCACAACCCATCAGGGTACTCCAAAATTAAATACATATACTTTCTTTCCTAAATTATTGATTTTTCCCCCTATGTACTTTTACCTTATCCTAGTTCCCTGCAGTTAAAATAGTGTCATCTCCAGTTTACTTCATTTTTGTTTCTGTGATTTCAATTTTTTTTAAAAAAAGATTTTTAACAATCTCTCTTTTTTTTTAACATTTGGGACTTAATTAATCATAAAAACACATATGGTTGTTCTCAGAATAATCATCATTGCTTTCAGGTATTTAAAAACAACTTCCCATATGAATGGAAGACAAAATAATGAGTAAACAGAAACTCAAATCATGTGAACTGTAAGAAATATTTTCGGGCGCCTGGGTGGCTCAGTCGGTTGAGCGACTGCCTTTGGCTCAGGTCATGATCCCAGGGTCCTGGGATTGAGCCCCGCATGGGGCTCCCTGCTTGGCGGAGAGCCTGCTTCTCTCTCTCCCACTCCCCCTGCTTGTGTTCCCTCTCTCGCTGTGTCTCTCTGTCAAATAAATAAATAAAATCTTAAAAAAAAAAAAAATGGGCAGTAGTCCATATTGTGCTGACAGACCATAGATTGCTAACTCTAGTTATATATTATGGATATGTTCAACGTATACAAATATAGACGTATAAGCATGTACATTATAGAAGTCTTGCATAACATCTGAAATGTGGATGCTGAGAACAAAAACTGCTTGGCTTCAGCAGTGCTTATGGACCCTTATTTACTCTGAGTAGGCAGAGCAACGTTTTAGGGCATTCATTTGATCAGAAGTTGTGGCAGAAAAAAAATCATGTACAAGATTACTTTTGTTCTTGAATGATTGGTAATTAATAACATTAACCAGTTAATTTATATGTTAGACGACTTTAGTATTCAGTGTATATGTATATATAGCTACACACACACACGCCCACACACACACACACACATGAATAAGACTCCAAAATCTAGATCTCTAGCCCTGATCCATGTTTTACTCTATAATGCAGTGTTTCCACCTACTGCCAAATACCTCCATATTCGCTAACTGCCTAATGCGTCAATGCCGTCTACCCAAGAGATTGAGGATCATTAAGACCACTGATTTCCCATTTTTAAGAAAGCAGCTTCCTTCAAGTTTTCCTCATTTTTGTTCAAACTGTGTAATCCTTTGTAAAATGCTGAAGAGGACATTCCAACTCCATAAGTGACTTATCCGTGTACCAAAGGATACCTTAGATCACGTTCTCATTGGTTCTTTTTGTAAACACTTATATTGGGATATAATTTCCATACCACAAAATTCACTGATGATAAATGTAAAATTCCAAGATTTTTAGTAAATTCGTAGTATTTTGCCAATCACCACCCCAATCCAATTTTTAAACATTTCTACCATCCCCAAAAGTTCCTACATTCCCATTTTCAATCTCTCCCTGCTCTCACTCTCAGGCCTAGGAAACTGCTGTTTTGTTGTTTGTATCTATAATTTTGTCTATTCTGAACCTTTGATGTAAATAGAACCATACAATATGTAGTCTTTTTGCCTGGATTCTCTTGATCAGTACAACATATTTGAAGTAATCTGTGTTTCAGCCTATTTCAGTAATTCATTTATTTGTGTTACTGAATAGTACTGCATTGTACAGATAGACCATATTTTATTTGCCCATTCACCAACTGATGAAGTTAGGATTGATTCCAGTTTTGAGCTATTAGGAATAATGTTGCTGTGAATATTCTTACTGAAGTCTTTCTGTTAACATATGTTTTTATTACTTTGGGATACATACCTAAGAGTGGAATTTAAATTTTTAAGGAAATTACCTAAATGTCTCTCACAGTGACTGTACCATTTTACATATATGTATGTATGTATTTACATTTATTGATGTTGCTTTATTTCACTTGATTGGAGCCTGCCTTTCAGTGATGTGTAGAAGGGGCAGAAACAGAAATGTTGGCTCTCCCGTCTTTGATAGAAAGCATTTGGTCTTTCTTCCTTAAGTATATGCTTTTCACGGATACCGTTTATCAGATTGAGAAAACTCTTTTATTCCTAGTTTAGTAACAGTTTTTATGGGTGTTGGATTTTGTCAACTGCTTGCTTTTTGTCTACTGTGATGATTCTATGACTTTTTTTTATTTATTTTTTAATCTTATTTACCCGTTAACATGGTGTATTACCTTAACTGAATTTCAGGTATTAAAACCTCCTTGAATGCCTGGCATAAATCCCTCTTGGTAATGTTGTATAATCTTTTTCTCTTCTTAATACTTTGCTGTTGAAGGAGGTGGCCTTAACATTTCCCTCAGCTGGACTAAACTTGAAACTGACTTTTTCCTATCTCTATTCCCCCATCTCACTTTCCTGAGACCATTTCCTTTAAAAAACTTGAAGTTGTAAATTCTTTATCTGCCCCTTTGAGATATAAATCTGTTTTAAAAGTCTCCTGCCACTTTTACAACCCAGGAATCTCCTTCTCAAGGACCTGAGAACTATCCCTTTGAAATGTAATCATCAAGTAAGATAGGACAATCTCCTAGTTTCTATGGAGATTAGAAGCCTAAGGTAGGTGGGCATCTTGCTCCAAGTTGTAAAACTGTCAAAAAGATGTAGGCTTTCTATGTCTGCTAATTGGCTTTACCCAAAGGCAAAGTAAATCCTCAAAGCTTTTATTCTCTATGTCTCATGTTGGTTCTGTTCCTCTGTTCCTCCTTTCTCTCTACTCTTGTGTTAAATAAATACTTTAAGTTAACCATTTTAAATTCCTCTGTGGATTTTTCAACTTTATATTTTTTAAGATTTTATTTATTTGTGCGTGTATGTGTGAGAGAGAGAGCGCTCGCGCCTGAGTAGGGGAAAGGGAAAAACAGGCTCCCCGTTGAGCAGAGAGCCCCAGCTGGGGCTCCACCTCAGGACCCTGGCATCATGACCTAAGCTGAAGGCAGGTGCTTAACTGACTGAGCCACCCAACTACCCCTCAACTCTATTTTTTGTATGTTCTTAGTGATTGCTCTCCAGATAATATGCACCTGATTTACCACAGTCTCCTTCAGGTTAATACTAACTTAATTTTAGTACAATAGAGAACTCTTACTTGAATACACCTCTTTTCTCCTCCTTTTTGCTATTAGCGTCCTATAGTTCTATCTTATAAACCCAAGAATACAGTGTTATTATTTCTTTATATTTCTGTGGATTTAATTTATATCTCCTGTCATTTTGTTTGGAGCTAAAGAACTTTGAGTATTTTCATTAAAGTAAGTTGACTAGCAATGGATTTTCTCAGGTTTTGTTAATCAGATACTGCCTTTTGTTTTCACCTTTATTTTTAAAATACAGTTCTTCTAGATATAGAAGTTTTGGTAAGAGTATTTCCTCCCCAACTCCCCACTCCGAAACACACACTTTGAACTTGTCATCCCTCTCCCATTTGATCTCCATCATTAGTATTATGAGTAGTCAGCCTTTACTTGTAATATTGTTCCCTGCTAAGTGATCTTTCAAGATTTTCCTTTGCTTTGGTGTTCATCAGTTTTACTCCGATGTGTCTAGGTATGGATTACTTTGTGTCTATCTTATTTGGATCTGCGGGATTAATGATTTTTTTTATTTGGGAAGTTTGGGCCATTTTTCAAAATTTTCTGCCATTGTTCTCTTGTTTCTCAGACTCCCATTGTATGTCTATTGGAATGCTTATGTTGTCTTAGGGTATCTAAGAATTTGTTTATATTTCCTTAATCTCTTTTCTTGCTCTTCAGAATGCATATTTTCTATTGATCTGTATTCACATTTCCTGGATTTTTTTCTCCTGCCATATCAAATCTGTTGTTGAGATCCTCTGATGATTTTTCCACATCAACTATTGTACTTTCCAATTTCAGAATTTCCTGTTTTTTTTTCTTCAGTTTTTAACTCTGCTTGCAAAATACCCCTACTGCATTGAAATTTATCAAAATCTTCCAAGCTCTGTCTTTTAAGACACAACTAAGTCCCAATTCTTTAGTGAATCAGTCCCTACACCAAATTGGATATGATTTATCACTTTTTGGGATCTCCTACCAAGCACTTGGCTGTTTTTGTTGTGGTATGTTTTTATATACTATGTAAAAAAAAAAAAACCCTGAAGTCAGGAACTGTGTTTCCTGAGTTTTATATCCTTTATACTACCTAGTATATTGCTTTTCATATAATAGATGCTCAGCAAAAATGATAATTGAATCACGATGAATATAACTGTAGTATGGTATTATTTAAACTTTGATAATATTGCCATTGTCCAAATAGTTTTAACCTTTTTAACAGTTAAAGCATAGCAAATAGAACATTGAACAGTGTCCAAGATTGCAAAGAGCCTTATCTGTAAGTTTATCATAAATCATTGCATGCTTTAGGTTGCTTTTCCTTGAGGTAAGATAATTGCCTCAGGACCCTCATTGGAAACAAACCAGGTCTATGTGAATAGCACCCCACTGGAGATTTGTAGAAGACAACTGTACAGTATGCATGCAGAGGGCCTAGACCTTGAACAATAAGCCTGGTACCAATTCATTTAACTGGAAGTCCAGAGGTAGAGCGAAGTCAAGCTTGGCTTCATTCCTCTAGTTGTGCTTCCAGATCTTTGCCTGTGGTGCATCCTCCATACCATACGTTGTTTTCAGCTTCTGGCTAGCATCTCTCATCACAGCAAATGTCTGTAACTGTTTCAGGATGCACAGCCATACACCATGATCTCCTGAGATAGCTGAAAATTAAAACTTTCTATTTCTTGTGATGGCTTAAGCTGTTATTTCTTAAAGGAAATTTGATTCACAGGAATTCTAGCAGATCTACTCCTTTTTAAATTGGTATGGATTGTGTTGCATGCTCATTTCTGAAATGACCAGGGAAATGCCATTAGCTTATTGGTTTAATTAAGAGTTCCTGAATTCATTACTTTTACAAGTGTTGACATTTACTCTTATACCAGTCAGAGCTAAGCTTGGAGCTGGAAATTGGAAGTGGGGGTGGGTGATGAATGAAGAAGAGATTGCAATAGGAGCCGAAATCAGACTATTTTAGAGAAAATGTGGATTGGTTAAGCAACCAACTATATGAATTACACCTTGGTATTTATTTTATTTTTTTTTTTTAAAGATTTTTTTTTTAATTTATTTATTTGAGACAGAGAGAATGAGATACAGAGAGCATGAGAGGGAGGAGGGTCAGAGGGAGAAGCAGACTCCCTGCCGAGCAGGGAGCCCGATGCGGGACTCGATCCCGGGACTCCAGGATCATGACCTGAGCCGAAGGCAGTCACTTAACCAACTGAGCCACCCAGGCGCCCTACACCTTGGTATTTAAAAAATGTCAAAAGCTCATAGTTCATATGTTCATAATTATTGCCATTAGCCTAATGAATAATACCTTATATTTTGAGCTTGTTCTTCCAAGATTTTTCATCAACCATCTTTCCTCCTTTTCTTATTCCTGGCTAAAGCTGAGAATAACATGGTTTATACCCTGAATCAAAATTTTATTTATATTATTTGCCTTGCATAATCAAATTGCAAATATAAGGGGGTAAAAATAAAATAAACATGGTAACTAATTATATTTCATAGTCATGTAGTGCAAGTATTAAGGTTTAGCTGTTCAATTTACCATTTATTTTGTGCTTGTTAGTATTAAAAGGCCTTTCAGACTCTTAATTAGCTTTTTATTCCTCCATTCTTGACAAGTAGAATATCAACTTAATAGAGGAAGATACTCATGCACCCAAAAATTTAATGAACTGACCAAGGACATAGTAAGACTGACAAAAATTTAGTGTCCATACAAGCAGTGCCGAAATTGCCCTACCAAATCAAGCATAACATGCTCGATTTGGAATTTGGGGTCATATTAAAGACTGATTGCTCAGCAATAAATCTGGCCAACAGGGAAGTAATATTAATAAGTCATTAAGATAGCTAAACTTATAAAACTGACCATGCAACAGTCTGTTAAGATTTTTTTTAATGTAAAGGGAAAGTTATTATCAAGATGTGGCATAATGAAAAATAGAATAAATAGATAGTTCCCCAGTTGATGCTCAAATAAAGAAAAGTTACATATAATTATTTATGCCAGTTTCTTACATCTCTTGAGTACAATCTTAATGGTCAGCAATACTAATAAAATCATTCATTTGAAAGGGCCTTTTTGAATTTGAAATATAGGGTTGCTTCTAGTACAAAAGATACTTAATTTTATTGTGTACTAGTTTTAAGCTAACCCCTGAAGAAGTGAATGCATCTTCTGAAAAAAGTAACTTAACACTTAGGAAAGACTTAGGAAACTGGAAGGTTCTGGTTGTCTAGCCTGAGAGATTAAAATTAATTTATCTGGTGATTTTTATAATTAATTTTTAAAGAAATGTAAGAGCAAGAAATATTCTTTTTCTTTGTAACTTACACAAAATTTATGGAACCTTATTTTTAAAACTACTGCCTTGGAGTCTGAATGAGATAGATTGAAATTACATTTCATTTCTTAAATGTTAACTCAAATCTCTTGGGGGGAGCTGACTTTAACAAGGACATCTAACAGATGATCAAACCCAGCTACATACAGATCGTTCTGTAACTTATGCCATACCCAGAATTAGCCTTTCTATTCTAAGATAAGGCTGTAGCTATCTTTCCCATTTCCCTATTTGTTGTTCTTCTGAACTTCAAATGAAATGCCAGAAGGATAATGGAACCAAGTAAAAAGGAACATTGCTTGTCCACTAAAATAAAATATATGCATATCTGAAAAAAGGATAAAAATTATTACCATGTAGGAAGTGAATATAGGTCATACTTGATAACCAACAATCAATTTATTAAATACACTAAAAAAGTTAGGAATTCTATTATCAAATCAATATTTGTTTTGACTTAA
The DNA here is from genome assembly GCF_002201575.2 of Neomonachus schauinslandi. Taxonomy (NCBI): domain Eukaryota; kingdom Metazoa; phylum Chordata; class Mammalia; order Carnivora; family Phocidae; genus Neomonachus; species Neomonachus schauinslandi. The sequence goes on along the minus strand of NC_058412.1, from coordinate 27,847,266 downwards.
GTGCTTTTTTGGTTCTAATATTTAGTTGCTTCTTAGAAGCTAATATTTTGTTTTCAATTATGAAAATCAACTAGGAATATTGAAAAACACATGTAAAAGATTTATGGATAATATAAACATGTAGTTTATAAAATGAGAAATCTGTAAAGCTAGCAGTGTGGCAAGATGTTCTCAAATTTACTAGTAATCACAGAAATAAAACCACAGTGAGTTATCACTTTATATATATTTGGATAGAAAATTTGATATGTAGATATTGCCTTGTTGCTAGCAATGATGTTGGCATTAGGAAACTCTGACAGTGCTGAAAAGAGTGTAGACTGATACAGCCATTCTGAAAGATATTCTGGAAATAGTTATTTAAATATACATATAACCTATGGTTGTGGAGAACATATAATTTTGAGAGTGAAAAGAGATGCCATTTATGGTAACTCTGAGACAACAAACTTAAACCAAGTCTGTTTCAAGCAAGCATAAAGTAATGAGCCACCTTACTTAGGACCCAGTAAATGTGTTCTTATGTATATATTCCAAAGAGGTCACTCAAAAAACAGTAGATGCAGACACACAAGAATTATCATAGAAAAGTGATAAGTATATAATATTAATACTCAAATTCTAACCAATATAATTCATAATTTAACTTTTCATTAGTACTTATTTGATTTTTATTAGGTTTAGTATTTTAATGATAAAAGCGGCTACAATGATAGAAAATTGGCTTGAGAACATGTTGCTTTAAGGAAGCATGCAAGGAGCGTCTTTTCTGAGGAGGTTACAGATGAGCTGGAATGTGGATGATAAAAAGGAAGCATCTGTAAGAAAATCTGGAAGAAGCCTCTCTCTACACAGAGGGACAAGAGCACAGATCCTGGAGCAGACACAAGCTTATGGTGTTTGAGAAAAAGAAAGTCCGTTTGATTGGGCTTGGAGCAATGACATTAGGAGTACAAGATAACATCATAGAAGTAGGCAAAGATGCTGCTACTTTTCAGGAACTTATAGCCTGGGTATGTACTTTAGAAAGCACAAGAGAGAAACATGACTTTATTCAATGTAATATATATATATATATATATATATATATATATATATATATATATATATTTTGCTGTAGTTTGTAGAAATAATTGTAGAGTGGACACGTGGAGATGTTAGGAAGATATTAAAGTAGCCCCTCAGAGAGATGAAGGTAGTAGAGACTAGATAGTGACAATGAAGATGAGAAAACTGGTTAGTTTTGGGATATGTTTTGGATATAGAATTTGTTAATATTTGTTAATTTATTAGATATAGGGATTGAGGCAATGAGAAAAATCAGATATAAATGACAAGGTTTTAAATTAAACAAGTGGGAATTCGGCAGTGTCATTTAATGAAATGGAAAATACGGAAAGACAAAATTACAGAAGAGAAGTCTCATTAATTTTTCTAGGCATCAGGAGTAAGTGACAAGTTGACAACTAATTATATTTGGTTCTGGAACTCAGAACAGACCAATAATCACACACTTATGCATAATTAAATTGCTCCTTTATTGCACTTGCTATTTCCCTAGCACTTAATTATGTGGGGATTTTTATTGTACCACTACAGAGAAATTTCTTTTATTCAGTCAGATATAAGAAGTTTCCAGTCTCATGATTCCAGTGTTCATGACTTAACTGTAATTTAAGTATAACATCAATTGTGAGTGTTTATTGTATTACTCGGTGAATTTGTGTTTGTATGAAATATTTCTTAATAATGAAACAAAACTTTTTAATGTGGTTACAGACCTAGTAGAGACATTGGTCAAAAGCAACTTTGAGGACAAAAAATAATTACCCAGAAAATATAAAGCACACCTATAAATGAATTATGAAAGAGACAACCCACTAAAAATTAGGCAGAAGAAATAAACACACACTTAGAGGATACACAACAGCCACTAAACACAGAAGAAGATACTCAACATCATTAGTCAATGGGGGAAATGTAACTTAAAGCCACAACCAGGTAACATTGCACATCCATCCAAATGGATATAGATGGACAGTACTAAGAGCTGGGAATAATGTGAAGTAGTAGAAATTTTTATATATTGCTGGTTGGAATGTGGAATGGTACAGCCATTTTGTAAAACTCCCAGGCAGTTTCTTATCATCATAAGAATACACCTATTCCCTGACCCAGCAATATTACTCCTTGGTATATCTTAGAGAAATGTGGGCATATATGTACACAAAGACTTAAAGGAATGTCTATAGCAGTTTTATTCAGAAAGAAGAAAAAATGGAAACAATCCAAAATCCTAATCCTAGAATAGTTACAGTGTGGCATATTAATACAACAGAATCTTATTTGGTAATAAAAAATAAAACTGATAAACTCTAAAATAATGTCAAAAACGTGTTGAATGAAAGAAGTCACACACAAAAGAGTACACACCTCATGATCCAATTTATATGTAGTTCAGGAACAGACAAAACTAATCTATGCTCGTTGAAATCAGAACAGTAGTAAACTTCTGACAAAGAGTTGAGGGGAAGATTAGTGTGTTGCATGAAGGAATTTTCCAAGTATAGAAATGTTCTATATGTTAATTTTAGTGATAAGATCATAAGCCCAAACTCTGTGAACTCTGCATTTCATATCTCAACATTTTACTGCATGTAAATTATATCTTAATAAGTAAAAATAATACTTTTGTGGTCCTGGTTCAACAAAAGGGTTGGTAGCATTGAATGAAATAATTATAGCTTGCTCTGTCCTCAGTTTTTGAGGTTCCCCAAGTTCTTCAGGGGTCTGATATGTGGCTTGTTGAAACATTTTGCCCTCTCCTAGGATTACATAAGAGCAGGACACATTGTCTCACAGAGACACAGCAGAAGCTCACCTAATGAATCTTGAAATATGTCTGTCAAAGGACAGGAAAAAAAATGTGTGTGCATGATCTGTAAAATACAGAAATGTTTTGTGTCATGATTTATGGTAGCATTGCATAAAATTCTAAAATCTTAGGACTTTATATTTATACAACATTAAGCCCCACAATACCTGCCTTCTAGCTCGACAGGGCCGATTATTCTTTATCGTAATTCATTTCCCATTGCTAGCGTATAACTCTGTTATGAATCACACATGATTTATCTGCTTCTTGATTCCAATCACTGTGGTATACCTGGTCCAGGTGACACAATATAGATTTCGAAATAGAAATGCATCAGTCTGTGTGAAGCAGATGTTAAAGGATAGAAGAAAAATGGAATTATTCCGGAGGAAAAAATGAAAATAGAGAAGGAAAAGTAATATATCTAATTTTCCTAAGGAATCTTCTGATGTGTGTAAATCAGGAGAAAAATATTTGGAAAATTATTATTTTAAATTACGCATCTACTTTCAAAACCACTGGGGAAGTAAAATGGCCTTACCATAAATTTGAGAGGCCCTCTCCTCATGTGACCACCCAGTAACTATAGACAACAGTAAACATGTTGTTCCATTTTATGTCCTCGTTTGAAGGTGTTTAAGAAGGGAGATTATCTATTCAGCCCCTCTTTGGTAGACACATGGTCTGTGCTAAAAAACAGGGCCAGAAGCAGGAGGTAGTTTATAAAAGTAGCCTTTTCTTTAGGAGTTTAGGGTGATAGACCATTGAACAGTGGCTATATCATATATAAAAATAGTACTCTGACCACAGTCCTGTAGCCACCATTCTGGGAAGCCAAACAACAACCTCTGCAGCAATTGGCCCAAAATAGTCAGGACTTGATCAGTGACTGTCAGCTTCTCAAACTTGTATTCCCTCATCCTGGCTTCCAACTCAGGATCAACCAGAGAAAGCCAACCATGCTACCTATACTAATTACATAGGATGTCAGATTTCTAGTAGCTCACCTCCAGCTTACCCACTCCAACCTCTTCCAGTGAGGCTATCAGGGCATACCTGGAGTGTTGCTCCCCCCCTAACTATAAAGTTTTCCCACTTGTCTACCTGCCTTTGAGTTTCCATCAGACAAGAGTGATGATGGCTGATTTCTTTGCTATCCCAAGCTCTGAATAAATACCTTATGCAGGTTCTCATTTAGGTGGTCTTCCTTTCTCTCCACATCTCCCAATCTTCCTTTCTTCTTTCTTTCTTTAAAGGAGCAAGTAACTCAATGAAGATTATTGAAAATAGTGAGAAATTAGAAGGAGATTTAGGAATTTGCAATAGTTGAGAGTAGAGATTTCTGAGAAGGAAAGGGAGACTAACAGTGTTAATTTCCACAGAAAGTTTAAGTAAACTGAAAGAGGAGGAAGCTGAATGGAGTTAGCCTTTCACAAGCTATTGTTGACCATGAAAGAGCAATTTCAAGTGCAATGGAAGGGAGTAGAGGCAGAAGGAAAACTAAATGTAATGTAATGGAGGTATGGAGGCATTAACTGCAGAAATGTTTAGAACAAAATTAGAGATTTTATTATTTTTTAACAGATTTTATTTTTAAAAATTTTTAGAATTTATTTGTTTTAGAGAGAGAGGGAGCAGGGAGAAGGGGCAGAGGGACAGGAAGAGAGAAACTCCAAGCAGACTCCACGCTGGGTGTGGAGCCCAACACGGGCCTCAGTCTCATGACCCTGAGATCACTACCTGAGCCGAAACCAAGAGTCAGGTGTTCAACTGACTTCACCACCCAGGCTCCCCACAGTTAGAGATTTTAAAAGACAGAGGCCTTATGTCATTTTGGAAGGTGGAGCATGAAGATTCAGTTATTGTTACTGTTGAAGTGAGAAATGAAGATACTGGGTTGGAATGGAGTTGGAGGGAGATAGAAAAGACAAAGGGATATAGAGAGACAAGAAACAGAGTCCAAACTCAGCGAATATTTAGTGCTAGAAGGCAGTGATAAAGAGACCTAAACCAACCAAGAGAAAAGAAAAATAGATATTTACATTGGTAAAGAACATTGGAGGGATTCTAATCCTATTAAATAATTTAGCTGATGAGCTAATGGAAGCTCAGAGAGTCATAGATGAAACAGGCAAAGATGTTGAAGGATACCCAGGATAAATGGTGTCACAGAATCCTAAGTAATAGAGCGAGTGAATGAGTGTGTGTGTGTGTGTATAATTATTTTTTCGCATTACCTAGAGTCAGTCCAAACCCTAAATTGCTGTGACAGTTTCAGAATTGTTTTATACAAAACTAGATCATTGCTGAGCTGAGTAATTGCTTTTTGAAATGAGTGTAAGTGTATTTAAAGAAGTAAGAAAATGTCTTTAAAAACATGCTTTGAAGTTAGACTACACTCCTATTTTTAAATCCCTTCTCTACTACTTACTGTCATTGTAATTTTAGGCAATTATTTGACAATTCAAATTTCAATTTCTTCATCTATAAAATGAGAACAGCAATACTACCTCATAGGGATAAGAAGAGGCAATGTAAATAAAATTCTTAGCATCGCATCTGGCTCATAATTGATAGTAAAAGTGAAGGAATGCTTTTCTGTTTGGAGAAAATATACTAATACTGTTCATTTGATTATTACTTAGCTTTAATACTTACATGTCCACATACTTACACACACACACACACACACACAATCTCAATAACCACGTGAGAAGGGCAAGATGGGAGCTATCATCTTCATTTTATACAAGAGGATATGGAAGGTACAAAGATATTAAACAATTTGTCCAGGGTCTGATACTTAATACAAGTGTAACTCAAACCCAGGACTTCTGATTTTCTGGAGCCTTGAAAGCCCTAGATTCATGGTTATGCCCTAGATTATGCTTATAATCTTGCAATATTATTCCAAGAAATGGGAGCATTCTCTCAATGGCTCTATAAAATCTTGACTAAGTTTCAAAGGGATAGCCACAGTGAGTGCCAAGAACCTCTGCAGCCCAGTCATAAGTCCGTCTGTCTGTATGTTAGAGCTGAGGAAGAGCCTAAAGATCATTTTGTCTGACCTCTCATTTTGCAGATGATGAAAAACATTGTTCCTAATTTATACTAGGAGAGTTTGTAAAGCCAGATCCCCTAATCAGTAATCTCATCATTACAAAAATCTCTGTATTATTTATCAAATATAATGTGGAAAATAGGTCCTGCTGAAAAATTTGTTTTGAAAATAACTGACAAGAAATTGAGAAATGGAGTTGAAGGGAAAATTTTATTTGTGTTTACAATTTTACTTATTTATTATCACTATAAATGTTTGCCATCTTTTATTTATTTTTTTTTAGGATTATTTTTATTATGTTACGTTAATCACCATACATTACATCATTAGTTTTTGATGTAGTGTTCCATGATTCATTGTTTGTGTATAACACCCAGTGCTCCATGCAGTACGTGCCCTCTTTAATACCCATCACCAGGCTAACCCATCCCCCCACCTCCTCCCCGCTAAACCCTCAGTTTGTTTCTCAGAGTCCATAGTCTGTCATGGTTCATCTCCCCCTCCGATTTCCCCTTCATTTTTCCCTTCCTACTATCTTCTTTTTTTTTTTTTTTTAACATATAATATATTATTTGTTTCAGAGGTACAGGTCTGTATGTGCTATGGTGAGTGCTGTGAATGTGTAAGACTGTTGAATCACAGACCTGTTTGCTATCTTTTAAAGGAGCTTCTTATCCAAGTATGACTTTCATTTATGATATATATATTCCTGATCTGTAAACATTCTGCTGACACACGCCAATGTACATTACAATTTTGTACTTTTTTTATAAACATAAAACAAATGTATAGAGGTACTAAATAAATCCATTTATAAAATACTTTTCATAACTTTTATATCTTGCATATTATCTCATTGAATTCCAGGACATTTGTACAGAACAATTATTATTTTATATAGTTTATAAATTATGTTTTAAACATCCAAAGAATATATGTTTTATTAATAAGTATAAAATAATTGCTATGGCAGGACTTAAAATATAATGTTTTCAAATATAAGAATTGGGAGGATATATAATCTTCAGCTTGCTAACCTGCTAAGTTAGAGATTCATATCTATAGGAAGTTGTATGATGATGCACCCATCAAACGCGTGGAATATGGATTCTATTTACCCGTATCTGAGGGTTGCAATGAAATGCTTTCCAAAAATAAGAAAATGAGAGGAAAGGAAGTTCTTCTCCACACTGAAACATAGTGGAATATAGGAAAGATATGCAAGGTCCCTAAAAAGAGGCAAAGCTTAGGTAAGAAGAAATTAGCTCTGATTTGATTCAAAGGATTAGCATATTTAAAGAAAGAATGTTTCATCCACGGGACTAGTTGGCTTACTTAGAAAACAAAAAGGAAAATCATTGAGGTAAACATGGACTGCATCCAACAAGATACTATTTAGAGAAAAGAGACAGCCCTGGTCCAAGCACTAAACTGTGCTCTCCCTAGGAAAAATACATACTTACTGTAGATAAAATGTATGCCTTGTTACCTTAGCCTGAGACAATTAAGCATCCATATTTTATAACTAACTCCAGAGGTTCTAAGTCCAAGATTGAAAAGCAGCTTTCAGCTATTCAATTCTCTTGTATGCTTGCAAGAAGAGTCTTGCAGTAGGTCTGTTCAATATGCTAGTTACTAGCCATATGTTGCTATTGACCACTTGAAGTGGCTAGTCCAAGTTGAGCTGTGCAGTAAGTGTAAAATACTGCATTTCAAAGTCATAGTATAAAAGCTACATAATTATCTTATTAGTAACTTTTTTATTGATTGCATGTTGAAATTTAATTTTTTTGAAATTATCTTTTTGCACATATTGGGTTAAATATAGTATTAAAATTCATTTCTGGGTGCCTGGGTGGCTCAGTTGGTTAAGCAACTGCCTTCGGCTCAGGTCATGATCCTGGAGTCCTGGGATCGAGTCCCACATCGGACTCCCGGCTCAGCGGGGAGCCTGCTTCTCCCTCTGACCCTCTCCCCTCTCATGCTGTTTCTCCGTCTCTCTCTCTTTCTCTCAAATAAATAAATAAATAAAAATAAAAATCTTTAAAACTCATTTCACCTATTTATTTTTTTAAGGTTTATTTATTTATTTATTTATTTATTTATTTACTTAAGAGAGCATGTAAGAGAGCACAAGCAGGGGGACCTGCAGAGGCAGAAAGAGAAGCAGGCTCCCCACTCAGCAGGGAACTTGATACAGGGCTCCATCGCAGGACCTTGGGATCACGACCTGAGCCAGAGATAGATGCTTAACCAACTGAGCCACCAGGAGCCCCTATTTCTTATTTTCTGATATGGCCTCCAAAAAAATTCAAATTACATTTGGGGCCCCTGTGTACAGACATGTGGTTCATATTATAGTTACTTTGGACATCCCTGGTCTGTATAAATGTAAAACATTAATGTCCATTTCCACCCCCTCTTTATTTTTTATTGTACATTAGGTGAGTGACATTCTTACTTTAGGTAATTTTGCAGGTAAATATGGCTGTAAGAAGAGAACAACTGGTTATATGGATTCAAATGTTTGGTCTCTTCACAGGCTGTGCTTCTCGTGGAATATTTAAAAAGCAGCATTTGGATTTTATATATCAGTTTCATGAATTTGTTTCACCTGAATCTGCCATTGAGAATGGCATCTACTCTTGGCATGTTGGGGAATCAGAGTTCATAGTGCTGAGGGCCAGATCTTGTACCATGATACACTGACCACAGTTGGCCATATTATCAGTCTTGTGGAAGACAGCCAGCTGTCCAGTATTTCCCAACACAAATCACATTGGTTTTGTATGTGTTTGTGTGTGTATGTTTTTCATTGTTATTTTCTAAAATGAGGTATTTTATAATTTATATTATTTATTTTTATAAAACTCATACGTAAGTTCAGAAGTCATTTTTCTGTGCCCCACATACATTTGCTGCTGCCAAGTGGTCAGCAGCTCTTTTTAATCTTTTAGTTATTTTGGTATTTGCCTCTGTTTCTCTAACTAAATGCCTATATTGCCACTTCTTTACTTTTCAGTTTTAGTGATTATCTGTAGAACTAGAGATTTTGCTTTCTTTCATAGGTTTTACCCTTTCACACATACACACAGACATATGCACACTTATTATAGAAACCTAAGTTTTTCATTCTGCCATCCTCCAAAGAGAGGTATATTATAATTTTGGTTAGACTATAATTCACAAAGGAGTGGAATCTAATGCATGTGTTCATTCTACCATCTTTAAGGACAATCTGAATGAAGTCTTTACATTGAAGGAATAAAATATCAGAATGTGAAGTTAGGGGCAATATTACTGAAAGAGTAACCATGGTCAGTATCACATTGGGTAAGTGGCTGCATTGAAGAGGAATCACAAGTTTTATGTCATCCCATGACCTTGCTAACAAAGACCCAAAGTTGGAACTTTCTGAAAAAATTTTAGAAGATAGGTATGTTAATGAAAGATTCATGGGGGGACGAAGAGGTTGAGGACAGCCATGCCCTTCACTGAACATAGGCCTATCTCTTCCACAACAGAGTTAGATGAGATGTGAAGGGAGGATAGCCCTCCAGATAGCAGGTCAACACACTAACTTTGATAATAAACTGGGTGAAAGATAACAGCTTGAAGTAGAATTGTTCTTTTTTCTATTAAATCTTTGAGAGCCAGATAGCAGAGCATTAAATACAAAGTTATAGTGTCTTTTTTTAGTAACACATTTTTCAGCTGAAGTATAATATTAGTTTCAGGTGTACAGCATGGTGATTTGACAATTGTGTACATTATTCAGTGCTCACCATGATAAGTGTAGTCACCATCTGTCACCATACAATGTTATTCCAATATTATTGACAATATTCCCTTTGCTGTACTCTTCATCTCCATGACCTACTTATTTTATAGTGGGAAGTGTATACCTCTTAATCCCCTTCACCTATTTAACCCATATTCTCACCCACCTTCTCTCTGGCAACCACCAGTTCTTGTTATTTATCTGTTCATTTCCTTGTTCATTTGTTTTGTTTTTTAGATTCCACATATAATTGAAATCATATGGTATTTGTCTTTCACTGTTTGACTTATTTCACTTAGCACAATATCCTCTAGGTCCATCCATGTTGTTGCAAATGGCAAGATCTTATTATTTTTTATGGCTGAGTAATATTCCATTATATAGGTATATAGACCACATCATCTTTATCCATTTATCTATCAATGTACACAAGTTGCTTCCATATTTGGCTATTGTAAATAATGCTGCAATAAACGTAGGGCTGCATATCTTTTCAAACTAGTGTTTTTGTTTTCTTTGGGTAAATATTCAGTGGTGGAATTGCTGGATCATATGGTATTTTTAATTTTTTGAGGAACTTCCATACTGTTTTCCACAGTGGTTGTACCAATTTACATTCCCACCAACAGTTCACTGGTGGTCCTGTTTCTCTACATCCTTGTCAACATTTGTTATCTCTTGTCTTCTTTATGATAACCATTCTAACAGCTGTGAGGTGATGCCTCATTGTGGTTTTGATGATTGTGCTGTTGAGCACTTTTTCATGTTTCTATTGGCCATCTGTATGTCTTTTTTGGAAAAGTATCTGTTCAGGTCCTCTGCCCATTTTTTAATTAGATTTTTTTTGTTCTTGAGTTGTAGAAGTTTTTTATATTTTTTAATATTTATCCCTTACTAGATATATCATTTGTAAATATCTTCTCCCATTCAGTAGATTGTCTTTTTGTTTTATTGATGGCTTCCTTTGCTGAGCAAAATTTTTTTATTTTGGTATAGTCACAGCTGTTTGTTTTTGCTTTTGTGTCTCTTGCATAAGGAGACATATACATAAATATGTTTCTAAGGGTGATGTCCAAGAGATGATAGCCTATCTTTGCTTTTAGGAATTTTGTGATTTCAGGTTTCAAAGCTAGGCTTTAATCCATTTTGAGTTTATTTTTGTGTATGGTGGAAAAAAGTGGTCCAGTTTCATTCTTCTGCATATAGCTGTCCAGTTTTCCCAACACCATTTACTGAAAACATTGTCTTTTCCCCATTGTATATTTTTGCCTCCTATGTCATAGATTAATTGACCATGTAGGTGTAGGTTTATTTATAAGCTCTTTATCCTGTTCCATCAATCTATGTGCCCATTTTTTGTGCCAGTACCATATTGCTTTGGTTGTAACAGCTTTGTAGTACATCTTGAAATCTGAGATTATGATACCTCCAGCTTTGTTCTTCTTTCTCAAGATTGCTTTGGCTATTCAGGGCCTTCTGTAGTTCTACATAAATTTTAGGATTATTTGTTCCAGTTCTGTCAGAAATGCTATTGGTATTTTAATAGGGCCTGCACTGAATCTGTAGGTTGCTTTGGATAGGATGGACGTTTTAATGACATTAGTTTTTCCAATCCATAAGCATGGTGTATCTTTCCATTTATTTGTGTTATCTTTAATTTCTTTCATGAATGTTTTATAGTTTTTGAAGTACAGGTCTTTCACCTCTTTGGTTAGATTTATCCCTAGATATTTTTTTTCATTTTGATACAACTGTAAATGGGATTGTTTTCTTAATTTCTCTTTCTTCTACTTTGTTATTAGTGTATAGAAATGTGACAGATTTCTGTGTATTAAATTTGTATCCTACAACTTCACTGAATTCATATTTCAGTTCTAATAGTTTTCTTTTTTTTTTTATTTTGGTGGAGTCTTCAGGGTTTTATGTATATAGTATGTCATCTGCAAATAGTGACAGTTTTACTTCTTTACCAGTTTGGTAAATACAGGGTAAACCTTGTACTTATTTTTCTTGTCTGATTGCTGTGTCCCAGACTTCTATGTTGAATAAAAGTGGCAAGAATGAACATCCTTGTCTTTTTGCTGATCGTAGATGAAAATCTTTCAGTTTTTCACCACTGAGTATGATGTTAGCTGTGAATTTTCATATATGGCCTTCATTATGTTGAGGTATGTTCCTTCTAAACCCACTCTTTTAAGAGCTTTTATTATTAATGGATGTTGTAAAAATTACAGTGTTTGTTTTCTTTAAAAAATGGGATCACTAAAAATGTGTAACAATGGAATGATGTCTTTTTTTTTTCCCCCTAGAATATAGGCCATACATGATATATAAACTAACTTGAAGGTGAAAATGAGGGAGATTCTGGCTAGACCCATTTATAAGATATTTTAGTCATCTTAGCATGGAACAATGGAGGTCATACCTTAAGAAGGAGGCAGAAAAATGGATAAAAAAAAGGAAATAGAAATATACACAGTATTTAAATACTAAGAAATAGTGAGAGTATAGAAATTAAATATTGATTCAAAGTGTCAAGTCTAGTTTGATAAAAGCATTTTGTATAAAAAAAGTAAGTTTTGTTTTTAAGGGTGTTGAATTTGAACTTAAAGTGGAATATATAAGGGTATATACAGGAAACTAAAAGTCACCCACCCCTGGTCCATTGCAGCCAAATACACATGACACTCAACTAAATCTGACTATTAGTGGAGAAAATTAGGGAAATTTTATTCATGAATTTTAAAATTCTGCATAATTTGTCAGCATTAATTCTGACCAAATGCTGTTCATTGGGGCTTTTAAAAATATTATTTTGGTTTCCTTATGGGCTCATGACAATGGAGACAACGCTCCTTAAGCATTTATCAGATGTTTAGTAACTTTATTGAAAGAGAAGGAAAGAAGGAAAGAAGGGAAGGGAAGGACAAGAAGGAAAGAAAGAAGAAAAGAAAAACTGAAGAGAACTAGATGACCGGATTATGAATTTATGTTTAAATTATGAATATATACAGTAAGAAAACCTCAGCTTTCACAGCAGCCAGTAATGTCCTAGTCAGGGCCTCCTTTGATCACAAGGCTTTAAGAAAATGAGAAATCTTTGTTCTCTACAAAGAAGCTGAGAATAATTTTAATTGATAATTTTCTAGGACTCACTATATTCTGTTTATTGTTGTGACTGAACACAGGCACACATGATTTGCATTCTAGAAAAGGCTTGTAGAGAAATCCAACCCCTGCCTTTTTAGAATGCTAACGAAGTTTTGATTCTGCCATTAGTTTTATAGTTTTTAATATTGATAGAGTTTGCTTTGAATGGGACTATTTGTCGAACACAGACGGTTCTATTTTATAGTGTATCGAGTAGAGACAGGAATTTTTGGCATGGGCATTCATATGGAACACTGGAGGAGATCCTGCTTTGACAACTGAAATAAATGGTGTTTTTTTGTTTTTGTTTTTGTTTTTTTGATAGGCAGTTGTTGAATTCCATAGGTAAATGGTCTTCCATTTTATTATAATAGAAAACGGGTATGTGTCAGAGCAGTCATTTTTAAACATTTTCTTTTTTGTTTGTTACATAACATTGTGTCAGATAAAATACTAATGGGTGGATATTTATCAGTATGAATTGTTTTTGTTTTTCCCCTGCTTGGGGCTCAAATTAATTAAATTAATGGAATGGATGTTTAGGATGGGATCGCTGGTTGGTAAAATTCTAAGGAATGCCACTGTCCGAATTAACTTTTCTTGAGAGATTTATGGCATACTTGAATTCAGTTATGGAGAGATAACATACTACATAAAAAAAGAGCATATATCTCTTTTCTTTCCTTCTTTCTAGAGGCAAAACTCAGGGTGAGTTCTTGGACAAGAATAGCACTGTCATAATCTAATGATTTAAGAATGATAGCTTTATGCACAATTCCAAGACCAGCAAAGTAATGTTCTGAAGTAGACAGGCAATTGATAATTCAAGATTTAGAATTGTTTAAACAAACCTCCTCTTGCCCAATAGGTAAAGAGTTTGCTGAATTCAATGGTTCTTTCTCAGACCTCTTTCTCTTGTACATCTCTGTAGTCCTTAGGATTTTTGACCCGTTCTTATTTCTCCTCCTAATTTCATGTGTTTGCCATGATACTCTATTATATCCATTGCCTTCTAGGCTTATAGGCAGCTCATTCCTTGATTCTTTTTCAGTTCCATTTACATTGCCTATTTCCTAAGTCTCAGAAAACAACAAGGATTTGTTTTTTTACCACCAGTATTTTTTCCTATGAGAAGTAATGTGCTGATACATATACCTAACTACTGTGTGTGTGTGTGCGTGCGTGTGTGTATCCCAAAAATAAAACTGTATTTTAACAACTTCGGATTTTGCTTTCTGGGTATAAATGCAAGCTCAGCTTGGCCAAAAATGTATTTAATCATCCTTCTCTTATCTTGCTAGTCCACCCCTGCCCTTAACTGGACATACTTCACCAAAAGGTGGAAGAGGTGAACGAGCTTGACTCTAGGGAACTGTCCCCAAGTTTAGTTTTCTTCTGTATTTATGGAGTTGAAGAATTACACTTTCTGATCTCAGAGTAAATCCTATCTAACCTACTTAAATATTTCTTCTATAGTTCTTTTTTTTTTTTCCAGAAGTAATTATTACAACTACATATGCTGAAATCACTTCAGATTCTCTTGGTGAGTTATATGTATTCCTTCACAGAGCAACAATGACACTTTACAATCAATAACAACAGAACCATGTGTTATTTGGAACCAGATGTTAAACACCTTTCTAGATGTCCTTAACTACGACAAATAAGTCTAACATCAAAGTGCCACCTGCAGAAACACAGCCTGAGCCTGAGGAGAGAAGTGTCTTTTTCTACCAAGCTGTACACATTAAGATGAAATCTGTACTAGAAGATTTCCACATAATTCTCACATAATTCCATTCTTGATCTTTTGTTTCAGTTGCTGGTTTTCTCAACATAGGAGATAGAACATGTGCCTTCAGGAAGTACCAAGGTAGAGCTTGAAGCAGCCTAACACAACACTGTCTTTGTAGTCACATGTTTTATCTTAAACCTTCTTGGGAAGTTTTCATTCTCTTCTAATATATTTCTGTTTTCTGAAAATGAACGTTTAAAATTACTCGGTATTGATTGAAATTGATTATAGAGACAGATTTGTTGTGTTCATGCTAGCACAATGTCATATACTCTTAGAGATATGAACACACAACTGGGAACCCCAGGTTGAGAGCACTCCCTTGAGAAGGACAGTATCAATAAAATCATTGCAAGTAGTGCTCAGAAAAAGAAAAAAAAAATCACTCCTAAATACTTCAACATTCAGCATGGATTTTATCAACTAGAATTCAAAATTTACTTAGAGTTTTTGTTACTTTTTGTGCATAATTTTATGCATAACAGTGAAATACACAGATCTTAAGCATACATCCACTGAGTTTTTTTTTTTTTTTGTAAAGATTTTATTTATTTATTTGACAGAGAGAGACACAGCGAGAGAGGGAACACAAGCAGGGAGAGTGGGAGAGGGAGAAGCAGGCTCCCCGCTGAGCAGGGAGCCCGACGCGGGGCTCGATCCCAGGACCCCAGGATCACGACCTGAGCCGAAGGCAGAAGCTCAACGACTGAGCCACCCAGGCGCCCTCCACTGAGTTTTAATACATACATATACCTCTGCAATTCAAACCCTTATCAATTTATAGGCATTAGCTTCACCCCAGTGTTTTGTCAGGGATGCTAGTCACTCCCACTCCCACACCACTCTGAAACAAATACTGCTTTTATTTTGTGCAGTATAGATTATTTTTGCTGTTGCAAACTGTCATATAAATAGAATCCTATTCTTTAGGGTAAAGCTTCTTCCATGTAGTATAATGTTTTTGAGATTTATCCATGATGCTACATGTATCAGTGATTTGTTCAACTTTATTACTGAGTAGTATGGTATCATATTAGTATATCAAGTATATTTATGAAATTCTATGGATAGACTGTTTTCTGTTTTGGATATTAAAGTAAAGATGCTATGAATATCCTTGTACAGTATTTTTGAGGACATGTATTTTAATTTTCTTGGGTAAATACTTGGGTGTGGTATTTCTGTGTAAGAAGGCCTGGTGTGTGTATATTTTCATATGAATTTTCAGAACATTTTGCAAAGTGTTATATCATTTTGTATTCCCATGCTCACCAGCATTTGGTGTTTTAAATCTTTTCGATTTTAGCCATTTTGTTGGGTATGTATATCATTACAATTTTAATCTACATTTAACCGATGACCATCATTTATACATATTCTTAAGTAAAGTATCTATTCACATCTCCTGCCCATTTTTTATTATTTACCCTTTTAATATTGAATTGTAGGAATTCTCTTTATATCCTGGACAGTAGCCCTTCCCAGAGAGATGTTTTATAAATATAGTCTCCCTGTTGTGGCTTATATATTCTTTTAATAATAGTATACTTTTGTGAGCAAAAGTTTTTACTCTTAATCAAGCCAAATTGTCTATTTTGCTTTTGCTTAACTTAGAACTTTACTTTATACCATACATAAAAATTAACTCAAAATAGATCAAAGATCTAAATATATTAATTAAAATTGTAAAACCTCTTGGAGAAAACAGGAGAAAATTTTCATGATCCTGGGTTAGGCTAAAAGTTCTTAGATAAGCTACTAAAAGCACAATCCATTTTTTAAAATGTGAACATTGTGCTTTATCAAAAATAAGAACTTCTGTTCTTTGAAAAACTCTATTAAGTAAATGAAAAGATAAGCCACTTGGAAGAAATTGGTAAATCACATATCTAATGAAGAATCTGTATCTGTATATGAAACAACTTAAAACTAAAAAAGGAAATATACCACACAATTTTTAAAATAGACAAAAGTTTTGAATAGACATTTCACCAAAGAATATATATGAATAGTTAATAAACACATGAGAAAATGACCAATTAATTTGCTCATTAAAAACCAAGATTTAAGACCACTCTGTACCCACTAGAATGTCTATAACAAAAAATCTGACAAGGTCAAGTTTTGCAAGAATGTAGAAAAACTGAAGGCTTATGCATTGCCAGTTAGAATGTAAAATGTTAGTTACTTTGGAAAACAACTTCTGCAATTCATTAAAAGCTAAACATTCACCTACCACATGAAACAGCTATTCTAATCCTTCATCTTTACCCAAGTAAATGAAAGGAGATGTTCATACAAAGACTTCTATACAAGTAGTTCTTACCGTTTTATTTTTTTATTTTTTTTTAAAGATTTTCTTATTTGAGAGAGAGACAGAGAGAGCACAAGCAGGTGGAAAGGCAGAGAGAGAGGGAGAAGCAGACTCCCCACTGAGCGGGGAGCCCGATGTGGGGCTCGATCCCAGGACCTGGAGATCATGACCTGAGCCGAAGGCAGACACTTAACCATCTGAGCCATCCAGGACTTACAGTTTTATTTTTATTAGCCAAAATCTGGAAACAATTCAGATGCCCAACAACAGGTGAGTGGATAAACAAAATACCAGTATCCATACAATGTAACACTACTCAGAAATAAAGCTGAGCAAACTATTGATACATGCAACAATGTGGATGGGCCTCAAACTTATACTACATGAAATAAGCCAGATACAAAATTCTATATATCATATGATTCCATTTATGTGATATTACTAGCAAAGTTAAAACTATACAGACACAAAGCAGCAGCAGCAGAAGAAAACAATCGAAGAGGATAGACAAGAAATTTGCCACAGAAGTTCAAATGCTATTTGACATCTGCTTTCTAGAACTGAAAGACTCATACAGATTAGTACATCTATTTGTGAGTCCCTCCGATGGGTAAAAATAGTTGAAGGCTACAGGGTGGGAAACTGAAAAGGATTTAGTAATTCCAAATATATAATTCTCAAGAGAGATATAGCAAAACTGTATATTTCATGCTACATTTATTCCTTGAATTTTGTCAAGTGAGCTTTAGAGGAAAAACATAAGGCTTTAAGGAAGGAACGGAAGAATCTGTAGGAGACATTAAATATTGGCTGTAAGATATTTTCAGATAATGTACTGATTTAGACCCAGCGGCTCATGAAATGACCCCTATCCTTTATTTTTGTAAATAATCTAAGGCCTAAAATGGAAGTGTTGTCAGAAAGACCAAATCAAGATGGGAAATAATAGATCTGGTATAGCTCCATAATGTAGTGGAATATTTTTGAAGGGACCTAGAAAAACTGAAAAGCTAGTATCTAAGATAGCATATCACTTTTCAGATAACAGTGATTCCCAATAGAAACAGAATTTAAAGGTCCTCCATACTCTCAGACCTGAGGGCCTATTGATAAGTGTACTTCAGATTCTATCAGCAAATTGTCATTGGGAAAGCCAGTATCACAATGAGCACACACCCAAAAAAGTATTAATTTACCAAACCTGCCACTGTTCTAAAGGTTTTAGCCCTCAGTAATTCTCCTCTTGAATTACCAAGAAATAGCAATACAAATGTCTTTTTCTTGTGGATATAAGTGCCACTATTTCTATCATAAATCCCACTATTGTAGAAGAGCAAATCTCTTGGACTATTTCATACTTGGGTCGTTTGAAAGTATAATAATTCCAAATTGTTCTCCATGTCTCAACCTCTAACTGTCCCTCTGTGACTACCACCACAACACTTCTTTCTCTTCTCTGAAACTAGCCTATTAAATTTAGTATCAAATTTTATAGAGTTGTACTCTGCAACTGAAACTGTCCAATAAAATATTTAACTGAAAAATTGTATACAGAATTCCCAAGAAAATGTTCTACCTTTGATCATTTTATAGCTGATATTTTGGTATTTGTTTTCCTATAGCAGATATTATTCAAGAAATAATTGATAAGTAATTCAGCATTAGCTCAAGTTCCAAAATAATTATGGGCAAATGAATCTACTGATATTGGTAGAATAATGGAAGCTGAGCCCATCAGAATTCAAATTGACATCTCTAAACCATTACCTAATCTTTCTCAGTAATAAAGCTGAAACTTGAGGAATACACAGACTTATTATGATTGTTTTTGTAGAAAAATAATCTAGTCATCCCTTGGACTATTTATTATAAAATTTGTTTTACCTGTAACCAAATTATCAAATTTATAGGTTCGTTCAAGATTTCCAAGTACAATTAATAAACTCTATATCCCTCACTTTGCTGAAGTGCCTAATTCAAACACAGTGCTTCACTTAGTCCCTTCGTTTAGGATGGATGTATTTGACATTGTTTGGTGTCTTACTATATAAAGATAGTCAATAATTATTTCACCTCAGAAAACTTATTATATACCGGGACAGTAATGACTCTAGTTTTACTGAAGGACCATCTTATTTCTTTCAGGTTTTGATAATGTAAAGTTTCCTCTGGTTCTACTTCAGGTTAATACTTTAAAACTTCTAACTTATTTTTATTCAGGTAGTTCTAAAAATGATTCCACACATCTATTGACTGAATTGGCTAACTTTCTGAAAGTTAGCTTTAGTATTTTATTTTATTTTTTTCTTATTTTTAATTTTTTTATCTTTTTTTTAAAGATTTTATTTATTTATTTGACAGAGAGAGACACAGTGACAGAGGGAACACAAGCAGGGGGAGTGGGAGAGGGAGAAGCAGGCTTCCCGCTGAGCAGGGAGCCCGATGTGGGGCTCGATCCCAGGACCCTGGGACCATGACCTGAGCCAAAAGCAGATGCTTAACGACTGAGCCACCCAGGTGCCCCCAGCTTTAGTATTTTAAAGCTACAGTTAATGATTTGAGAGATGTTGGCAATGTTATCTTTTTAAATTGAGATGTACTTGACCTATAACATTGTCTAAGTTTAAGGTATACAGTATGTTCTTTTGATACATTTATATATTGAATATGATTACCATCACAGCATTAGCTAACACCACTATCACATCACATAATTATCATTTCTTTTTTGTGGTGAGAACAAGTCAGATCTAGTCTCAGCAACTTCATGATCACTATACGTGTATTAGATCTCTAGGACTTATTTATCTACTGGTTGCAAGTTTGTACACTTAAATAACCTCTCTCCAAATCTCTATCCCCTCCTTGCCCCCATTTTCTTCTGTTTTTATGAGTTCTGCTTTCTTAGATTCCACATATAAATGATATTGTGTGATACTTGTCTTTCTCTGTCTGGCTTAGCATAATGCCCTCAAGATCCATTCATGTTGTTGCAAATAGCAAGATTTCCTTCTTTCTTATGGCTAAATAATATTCCATCGTACATATACCACATTTTCTTTATTCATTCACCCAATGATGGGTGCTTTGGATGTTTCCAAATCTTGGCTATTATGAATAATGCTGCAATGCACATAACAGTTCAGGTATCTTTTCAGTATGTTATTTTCATTTCCTTTGGATATATACTCAGAAATAGGAGTACTGGATCATATCGCAGTTCTATTTTTAATTTTTTGAGGAATCTCCATACTGTTTCCCATAGTGGCTGAACCAATTTGCATTTCCACTAACACTGCATGTTCCCTTTTCTCCACACACTCACCAACACTTGTCATTATTGTCCTGATGATAGCTATTCTAACAGCTGCGAGGTGATATGTTATCTTTTCTTGATTTGCATTTTCTTGATTAGTGATGCTGTGCATCTAATCACGTACCTGTTGGCCACATGGATGTCTTCTTTGGAAACAGTCTGTTTAGTTCTTCTGCCTATTTTTTAACTGGATTGTTTGCTTTCTTTGTTATTGGGTTGTGTGAATTCTTTCTATACATGGTTTGCAAAAATTTTCTCATTTTGTAAGTTGCCTTTTTATTTTATTGATTCTTCTGCTGTGTAGAAGCTTTTTAATTTGATATAGTCCCACTTTTAAATTTTTGTTGCTTTTGCTTTCAGCGTCATATCTAAAAAATCATTGCTAAGATCAATAATGTCAAGTAGATTCTTCCCTATGATTTTCTCTAAGAGTTTTATCATATCAGGTCTTATGTCTAAGTCTAATCCATTTTGCATTAATTTTTGTGAGTGGTATAAGATAGGGATCCAGTTTGATTTTTCTTCATGTAGGTGTCCAGTTTTCTCAGCACCATATGTTGAAGATTCTATCCTTTCCCCATTGAATGTTCTCAATTCTCTTATCAAATATTAGTTACTGTATATATAGGGGTTTATTTCTGAGCTCTGTTATATTGATCTGTATGTCTATTTTTATTCCAGTACCATACAGTTTTAATTACTATGGCTTTGTATTATAGTTTGACCTCACAAAGTGTGATATCTCTGGTTTTGTCTTTCTCGAGATAGCTTTGGCTATTTGTTTTTGTGTGTGTGTGTGATTCCACACAAATTTTAGGATGCCTTTTTTTTTTTTCTATTTCTGTAAAGAATGCCATTGGAATTTTGACAAAGATTGCATTGAATCTATAGAGAGCTTTGGGTAGTATGTACATTTTAACAATAATCCTTCTGGTCCATGAACACAGGTATCTTTTCATTTGTGTCTTCATCAGTTTGTTTCATCAAAGCCTTGTAGTTTTCATTATAAAGATATTTCACTTTTTTGGTTAAATTTATTCCTACAAGTGTATTGTTTTTGATGCTATTTTGAATTGGATAGTTTCCTTTATTTCTTTGTGGTTACGGCTTATAGAAACACAACTGGTTTTTGTATGCTGATTTTATATCCTGCAACTTTACTGAATTTGCTGATGAGTTCCAAATTTTTTTTGGTTGAATCTTTAGGATTTTTTTATATGTAAGATCATATCGTTTGTAAATAATAACAATCTTGTGTCTTCCTTTCTGATTTGGATACCTTTTATTTCTTTGTCTTGCCTATTCTGTCTAGAACTTCCAATACTATGTTGAATAAGAGTGGTGCCTGCAAGTCTTTAAAATGTTAAGCTCTTTAATATCCTGTTACTATATCTTGAAGAGGTTACTTAGTTTTGCTTAGAAATAAACTCTCAAACAATACTCTCTATTCAACATAACAAATTAGTTTTATTTAGAACATCTGTCTTTTTTATTCTTTTATTTTTCTAAGAGATACCAATAATATTATACATCACTTTTTGGATTATTTTGTTTTTTCATGGAACATTTAGAAAAATTTTTTTGTGTGGTCACACCATTAAGAAACAGATTTACATCAGGAAAATCACAGATCTTAACACTTTAAATCAGTATAAATGTTTCACCTCACTTACAGACAAATGAGTTATAGTATGTGTCACACTCAGACCAGAATAAGATTAAGGAGATTACCTATTAATATCTCTTCGGTTTGGATCAAATTGGACACCAGCAATTTCTTTTTTTTTTTTTAAGATTTTATTTACTTATTTGAGAGAGAGAGAATGAGAGAGAGCACATGAGAGGGGTTAGGGTCAGAGGGAGAAGCAGACTCCCTGCCGAGCAGGGAGCCTGATGCGGGACTCAATCCAGGGACTCCAGGATCATGACCTGAGCCGAAGGCAGTCGCTTAACCAACTGAGCCACCCAGGCGCCCAAGGACACCAGCAATTTCAATCATTTTTCCATTCACTCAATATTTTTTGAGTATTGATTGTGTGCCAGGAAAAGTACCAAGCACTGGGCATAGGATAATGATCATACAAAGTCCCTAACTCCATGGAGAAAAAAATAATAAATAAATGAAAGAATTTTAAAATGTAGTTATGGCAAGAAATATCCCAGGATTGAGATAAAAAATAATAGAAGTTTGGGAGGGATGGATCTACTCTATAAAGTGTGGTCAAGCAAGCTATGTGAGAAACATAAAACTCATAGTAGGTATGGGACAAAACTGTTAAATGACCCTAGACTCTGGGAAATACCACAATGTGGGAGTAGTGAGGTTCAGAGAAATCTAGTTGTTTGTTTTCTGTTTTGTTTTGTTTTGTTTTCTGGTTCAAAGAAATCTAGAAATTTTTCCAAAGTCCTCAATCTAATAAGTGGTAGAGGTTGAATTTAACTTAAGTGGGTATTGTCTCCAACTGCCACATAGCATTGTAATATTGAGTAACACCCACTCAGAAATTCTTGAAGAGCTGACAACTCAGAGTAGGAAACCCAGAAAGAATAGAGAAGTAGCCATATGAGAATGGTAATCCTTCATCTGTTTGGTTTATAAAAATGGTTATGTGTTGACAATTCCAAATAAAAAGGAAGCTAGCAATTTCGTGTAACAAAACTACATAGTCTTCAGAGTTAGGAAAATAAGGAATTGGATGCCAAATTGCCATTTACTGGTTGTACGCTTAGTGAATAACTTAGCAACTGACTTCTTCATTTTCAAGTGGGGACAACAGTTACCTTATTGTTGTGTTGTTAGGATTAAATTAGGCAATATAAGTGAAAGCACCTCACATATTAGTGCTCAGTAATTGTAATTTCGTTTCCTACCATAGCAATGAATTTCATGTTTTTACTTAAAATAATATCTAAATGTTAATTTTCTTTTGAGATGGTTTCTGAATTTTCAAAGCCCTTCATTACACATATAATCAATCTAAGAAAGAAAATGGATTCATAACTTGCGTCTGAGAGGAAAGAAAACCCCAGTGACCTCTTCCACGTAAGATAGGCAAGAAATCATTTTAATTCAATTTAGAGTAAGTAATGAATTCAATTTGTTAAAATTGCTTGTATTCTTTGAGAAGGCTGGATACAAATAAAATGAACCTAATAAGTCATTTGCTTCTATATGAGAATCACCTGAATCACATACAAGAAATTTTATAAATCATTTGACAAAGACAGCTAGGAAAATGAGTTTAATAATTTCTGTACAATTTTTTATGTGAATTTTTTATTTTTACAACTGACGTGTTCATGCTAGTCCCAAGTCCTGTGTTCACACTTGCCAAAATATATTTAGTTTATATACACTATGTTTGTATACATAGTATATGCTCTCTTTATATATAGATGTATGTGCATACTTAATGTGTACACACACATAAATGGATAGATGTATGCATGTATACATATACTTGAATACACATATGAAATATGTACATATATATACATATTATGTGTAATATAGGTATGAAAAATAGTATAGAATTTCAAGTTAAAAGCCCTAGTTATGGGATAATGAGCCAGTCACTTAATCTTTGGAATCACACTTTTTCTTGTCTGGTACATAAGAATGATAATAATAGCTAAATTGGAGAGTATGTGAATTAAAAGATGTCATACATGAGAAAATTAATTTATAAACTGAAAGACTATTATGTATGTAGATACTCACTATTCATATTCATTTTTAATCTGTTGCTTGCCATGGAAATGATTTTTTCAAGTGATAAAGCTCACTTAAAACATTCAGGTTAGGAATCCATGTATCTCTCCCTTTCTTTTCACATGCAAGAACTGCCAACATCATACAACCAATGCCAACATTTTTCATTTATTCCCCTTCACCTAAAAACCAATAAATGAATGAGTGATTAAATGAATGAATAAAATAAACCTGAATTTCTTCCTGGTATATTTCCTTTCATAATTAATGAGATTACCGGCTATCTAAAAGAGTGTTAAGCAGCCTATTTTGTGGTAGTAGAGGGGGAAATCATCCCAGAAGAATGAGGAAAGGGGTGTTAAGATACACTCACAGTGGGCAGAGGATCTCTATGATAGGATTCCTGCCCCTGCTATATCATAATTGCTAACACTTCCTGAGTGTTGAATGTGTAAACAACTATGTTAAACATTCTCCACTGTGTTAACTCCTTTAAAGCTTATAGCAACCCTGGGAGATACTTATCATTTTTTCATTTCATTGTAAAGATAAGGAAACTGATGCTTTATGAGTTGGAGGACCCACAACTAGTGAAGGTCAGGCTTGGGCTTAATTACAATTCTTACACCCTTAACCACTGTGGTAGTTAAGAAGAAGAAAAGTTCAAATGATGAAGTTAAAACTCCAGTCCCAGATTCAAGCTGACCCAGATGCTGCATGATCTCATAAAGTTTGCTAAGGATCTGGACTGTATCTAAGCCATAATGTGGTTTCTGCACCGTTTATGGCTCCTGCAAGGTCTCAGTGACTTGATTTTGCAGATTGGCTTCCATGACCCACTGCACACTTTTCCCTAAATCACAGGTTTTTAAATAAGAAATAGAATAGTGAATATAATATTTTTACCCTATTAAAAAATCATCTCTTATTCTCTGGGGTAGGCTTGGTTATTTTCAAGCAAAATATCCAAAGCAGTAGACACATTAGATGCTATGCCAGTAAAGTATCAGTTAATGCAGTCAACTCACTGGCAAAAATTTGGCTAAAAAAAAAGTACATCATAAATAACAGGTTATTTCAGATTTGTTGCTATTGCCTCAAAATGATGGAATGACACCAGGACAGCTCTCTTTGAGTTTGCGAAATGCCTGCCTTTTCCATTGTAAAGAGTACAAGGCATTTTCTCTGATGAAATTTAAAAATAACTCACAATTGTCTGTAGTTCCGTTCCTACAAAAGAAGGAGAAAATCCAGTTTACAAAAATTGAATTTGTGTTAAAAATATCTATTTGAGAACATGTTTTAAAAGCAGTATCAATTGCTTCCTCACTCTAAATAGTGCTGTTTGGTGAACACTTAAAGAGAAATACTTGCTGCTTGCCAAAAAAGGCAACTGTCCTTTTGACACTGCAGCCGCTAGCTTTAGATTAACTAACTTTTTTCCAAGTAAAATTCAGTATTTGGGAGTCATTTAAAAAGCCTAAGGTGTGATTGCAGTAAAAGTACAACAATTTAAAGTATTTCTGTTTCATTAATTTTTCTTTCTCCTATATGTTCTCTTATCATACTCATAAAACAAATGAATAAATATGAGAAATGCCCACTTATGAACATCTACATGTGGTCTTGGAAGAGCATGTGGCTAGTTTAGGCCATAATATACTTAAGTTGTCTTTTTTTTTAAGTTGTTCTAGGGATGAGATTTAGATGATGGCATTCAGCACATGCTATCTCAAAATATGGCACCTTGGAATATTGAATATTTTAAGCTGAAGGAATTTGGGAAGACAGTAGATGCAGGCAGGTCACTCTTACCTTCCCCCTGCCCTTCTTCCCTGAGCCAGGTCCTAAACCCCTCCTGGGAAAGGTGCCCCACCTATTCCCAGAGGAGCCTCCTTACCCCTGAAGACAAAGGCACACCCAGAAGAATCCTCACAAACAGGCCTTGCTAAGTTTCCCCCAGTTTATACACTTCATACTCCTCATTGTCTCCTATTTTCCTATGATGTTCACTCTTCATCAAACCTAGCATAAAAATACTCAGGTCTACTTGTTTCTCCAGTTCTACATTTTTTATACAGGCTTTCTTATCACATAAAACATATATTAAATAAACGTGAGTCCTTTTCTTCTGTTAATCTGTCTTTGTAAGTTTACTTTTCCACTCTAAGAACACTAAGAAGGTCTCAAAAAATGTTTTCCCCCCCTACGTATATCTGAGAAGGAAGCACAAAAATGAGTATTAAATGGCATCGACATAGGTCTAGCCCTTCATGCTCAATGAGAAGTTCAGCCTCAATCAAATTCCTCTTTCTAAAATGTACTGAAAGCCTTCATTAATCACCTCACTTTCCTCTGTGAAATTCTTTTCTTGTCTACTGTGTGAAATCTACTTTTATACTTTTCTTCCTTAAAACCTGTGTGATGCTGTATCTAAAGCAATAATGGGCTACCGATTCTCAGGATGTCACTATTCTTGTTGATGGCCCTGCCTTTTGTGAGGTTGCTGATGTTCAGTGTACAGAAGGGCCAATGTTAGTTACTGTCCTGAAGACACTGATTTTCTTCCCAGTCATTTCCTGCTGTCAGGTTTTCCAGAACCTACTGCAGAAGTTATATAATGACATGGTTGGTCCTGTTCTCCCAATCCAAGCATTAGATACCTGAGGTCAAAGGGATGGCACTATTAAGAATAATATATTTAAGAGTAATATTTTCGATAGCTGCCTGATATACTAAAATCAGTGTTGATCTTCGTGTGCTTTTATTGACCAAGGTTCTTTTGCCTCTTGCTTGTCTGTGGCTGTTCTTTCACTTGAAACTTAAGACAAGATTAGCCCAGTACAAATAATTCTATAAGACATACTATTCCCAATATCTGGATGTCTATGGCAGCTTGTATTCTCCAGTAGCTTTTCACAGTAAAAAGATACACAGAATAAGTATAAGATGTATCTTTAACTTTGGTACAGTAAGAACAGTAGAATTAAATTTAAAAGCCACTGGTAACCATTGTTTTCCTAAAGTCCCTGAAACCCCATTAACAGTCTCTTTTCCTATCATGAGGAGTACAGTTGTCACCTTGCCTCCCTTCTGGAGGTTCAACACTGTTGATGTGCATATGTGATCTTAACAGAAAGGAATTTTAATTGGTCCACATTGACATGATGCTATTCATTTTATCCATTCTAGGCACCATGATTTTAGATGGAATTTTAAGTTAGACCCATCTCAATTGGGTGTCTGTCCCCTGCCCCTTATCAAGATATAAATGGGTTATTTGGATTTAGGGTAAAAAGGATCCCAAGCTTCCATAGAGGTATTTCTCTAGTTTTGCAAGGGTCATGGACCATGGCTATAGAAGAAGAGGGAAGTCAAAATAAAAATAACTAAGATTTGTTGTGTGCCTGTGTTTCTTAAGCACTGTGATAAATGCTCATATAAATTATCTAATTTAATCACTACAATATACCTGACATACAGAATATTGGGTGAGGCTATTGGGGTTCAAACTGGTTAAGACACTTGCCTAAGATCAAAGTGCTGATAAGTGGCAAAGCTTGACTTTGAACTTGCCTGTGACTTGTCTAGGGATTGCTTCTCTTTCTCGTTTTCTTTCTTTCTTTCTTTTGCTTTGTTTATTCTTAGTGTGATACTGGGAAAGACTTATAAATCACTTTAGTTTTCAGTTAGAAGAACACCATTTCTGTTTAATGCCCTATCACCCAAAACACCAAATAATAATAACAATAGTTACTCTTAATTGATTGTGCCCTAAATGCCAGATATCAAGTTTGATTTTGATTAAAGAGCTATCTTAAGAATATATGATTATTTTACCAAAAGATAAAAAGGAAATGATTCTCTTGAGATGACTAAAAATATTTATATTTAGAATGTACTCTGGTGAATCAGGAATTATATATGCCTTTTGTTTGTTTTTTGTTATAAAGTCTTTTTTTAAAAATAAAGATAAAGCTGTGGCAAACATAAGAAATCATTAGTAATAAATTTTCCTTAAGAATGATCAAGCTAATTGTTAATAAATTTATACTTTCTTTGCAGAAATCTTGTGCAACCCCAATGTTCATAGCAGCAATGTCCGCAATAACCAAACTGTGGAAAGAGCTGAGATGCCCTTCAACAGATGAATGGAAAAAGAAGATGTGGTCCATATATACAATGGAATATTACTCAGCCATCAGAAAAGATGAATACCCAACTTTTACATCAACATGGATGGGACTGGAGGAGATTATGCTAAGTGAAATAAGTCAAGCAGAGAAAGTCAATTATCATATGGTTTCACTTATTTGAGGAACATAAGGAATAACATAGAGGACATTAGGAGAAGGAAGGGAAAAATGCGGGGGGGAATTGGAGGGAGAGATGAACCATGAGAGACTATGGACTCTGAGAAACAAGCAGGGTTTTAGAGGGGAGGGGGGAGGGGGGATTGGTTAGCCCAGTGATGGGTATTAAGGAGGGCACGTACTGCATGGAGCACTGGGTGTTATACGAAAACAATGGATCATGGATCACCACATCAAAAACCAATGATGTATTGTATGGTGACTAACATAACATAATAAAATTTAAAAAAAAATAAAGATTGCTTTTGTTATACTCATTAAAAAAAAGAAGAAGAAATGTTGTGCAAGGTGGACTAGAGATTCACAGACTCCATTACTGGTGACAGCAATAGGAAACTGAGATATGGAAAGAACCAGATCTGGTTACGGGTTAGAGCTCTAACTCTCAGTATATTGATCACCCTTTTCTCAAATGATCTTGGAGATGTTCTCAGCTTTTTTGGAGACAAAGGCCTAGAAACTTCTAGAAGAAGCTCCAGAGAGGCCAGTTCATTGTCCAAGAGAAGGTAAGAGGACCACATGCGTTGCCTATCATATTTGAGATTATGAGGATATTTTATCTTAAAATATAGGGCTATGAATCCTGTATTTTGTCTAATTTTTAATACCCTCTCCCACTCACTAGTAAATATCTACTCTTACCTTGGTCATTATAAGAACACACTTTGATTTGCCTAATAGATGTATGAGAAAGGGTAATGAACTGTTTACTGCTGACGTAAGTCATCCTATCAGGATGGCATCATAAATTACTTAAGGTATAGCAAGAGATCTTAGAGGTGCCCAATTAAAAGTGCTTCTAGCCCAATAAAGAGCAAAATGGTATTAGCAGAAGTTCATTGATTCTGTTCTCAGCTTGGCTCAGACTTTTGAACTTCAAGTTCTTTTAGATAGTATTCCTCTCTCTCACTCCCCTAGCAAATGTATGACCTCAGTGAAAGGTGTTTTAATTCATTTTTTTCCTCTGATGATCCTTATAAAGTTCTTGGAGATAAATATTATTAACCTTACTTTAGAGATGAAGAAAATAAGACTCTAAGAATTTGGGTAACATATCTAAATTCTCAAAATAAGGCATGGGAGATCTGGAATTTAAACATTGGTCAGCTTGATTTTAAAGCCTGTGATCTTAACCACTGCATTATATCCTATAGCAAGAAGTCTAAGAAGCTATTTGTGGTCTTTGCTCAATTGGTTTTCATTTCTATAGTCATATAATGATGATAAGTCTTATACTTGCTCAAAAATTCTGATCAGGCAGAATATCACAGAGTAATACTTTAAATTAACCCATACTGTAATTTACATTCAATCAAATAACCCCCATTTATTGATTTTCTACTATGTAAGAGTTGTTGTGCTAAGCACCACATAAATCACCATGAATTTGATATTAAAAATAATGCAGAAAAGAAATATTACAGAATAGCTTCTGGGCTAACGTCATGAACCAAGAGCCAATTTTAATTTTTCCTGGAACACCTGAAAGTTTCAACCAAATTAAACACCTATAATCACCAGGCATCTAAGTAAAAAAGAAGGGGAGGCTTCTCTATCAGGTGCAGTGAATAAATGGAAAATATTTTAGAAATATTTATTTATTTATTTATTTATTTTTATTATGTTATGTTAATCACCATACATTACATCATTAGTCTTCGATGTAGTGTTCCATGATTCATTGTTTGCATATAATACCCAGTGCACCATGCGGTACGTGCCCTGTTTAATACCCATCACCAGACAAACCCATCCCCCCTCCCCTCTAGAACCCTCAGTTTGTTTCTCAGAGTCCATCGTCTCTCATGGTTCGTCTCCCCCTGAGTTTCTCCCCCTTCATTTTTCCCTTCCTGCTAGCTTCTTCTTTTTTTAAATTTTAACATGTAATGTATTATTTGTTTCAGAGGTACAGGTCTGTGATTCAACAGTCTTACACAATTCACAGTGTTCACCATAGCACACATCCTCCCCAATGTCTATAACCCAGCCACCCCACCCCTCCCACCCCCACCATTCCAGCAACCCTCAGTTTGTTTCCTGAGATTAAGAATTCCTCCTATCAGTGAGGTCATATGATACATGTCTTTCTCTGATTGACTTATTTTGCTCGGCATAATATCCTCCAGTTCCATCCACGTCGTTGCAAATGGCAAGATTTCATTCCTTTTGATGGCTGCATAATATACCATTGTATATATATACCACTTCTTCTTTATCCATTCATCTGTTGATGGACATCTTGGCTCTTTCCATAGTTTGGCTATTGTGGATATTGGTGCTATAAACACTGGGGTGCACCTACCCCTTCGGATCACTACATTTGTATCTTTGGGGTAAATACCCAGTAGTGCAATTGCTGGGTCATATGGTAGCTCTATTTTCAACTTTTTGAGGAACCTCCATACTGTTTTCCAGAGTGGCTGCACCAGCTTGCATTCCCACCAACAGTGTAGGAGGGTTCCCCTTTCTCCACATCCTCACCAACATCTGTCGTTTCCTGACTTGTTAATTTTAGCCATTCTGACTGGTGTGAGGTGGTATCTCATTGAGGTTTTGATTTGGATTTCCCTGATGCCGAGCGATGTTGAGCACTTTTTCATGTGTCTGTTGACCATTTGAATGTCTTCTTTGGAAAAATGTCTGTTCATGTCTTCTGCCTATTTCTTGATTGGATCTTTGTTCTTTGGGTGTTGAGTTTAAGAAGTTCTTTATTGATTTTGGATACTAGCCCTTTATCTGATACGTCATTAGCAAATATCTTCTCCCATTCTGTCGGTTGTCTTTTGGTTTTGTTGACTGTTCCTTTTGCTGTGCAAAAGCTTTTTACCTTGATGAAGTCCCAATAGTTCATTTTTGCCCTTGCTTCCCTTGCCTTTGGTGATGTTTCTAGGAAGAAGTTGTTGTGGCTGAGGTCAAAGAGATTGCTGACTGTGTTCTCCTTTAGGATTTTGATGGACTCCTGTCTCACATTGAGGTCTTTCAACCATTTGGAGTCTATTTTTGTGTGTGGTGTAAGGAAATGGTCCAGTTTCATTCTTCTGCATGTGGCTGTCCAATTTTTCCAACACCATTTGTTGAAGAGACTGTCTTTTTTCCACTGGACATTCTTTCCTGCTTTGTCGAAGATTAGTTGACCATAGAGTTGAGGGTCCATTTCTGGGCTCTCTATTCTGTTCCATTGATCTATGTGTCTGTTTTTGTGCCAGTACCATACTGTTTTGATGATGACAGCTTTGTAATAGAGCTGGAAATCTGGAATTGTGATGCCGCCAGCTTTGCTTTTCTTTTTCAACATTCCTCTGGCTATTCAGGGTCTTTTCTGGTTCCATACAAATTTTAGGATTATTTGTTCCATTTCTTTGAAAAAAGTGGATGGCATTTTGATGGGGATTGCATTGAATGTGTAGATTGCTCTAGGTAGCATTGACATCTTCACAATATTTGTTCTTCCAATCCATGAGCATGGAACGTTTTTCCATTTCTTTGTGTCTTCCTCAGTTTCATTCATGAGTATTTTATAGTTTTCTGAGTACAGAGTCTTTGCCTCTTTGGTTAGATTTATTCCTAGGTATCTTATGGTTTTGGGTGCAATTGTAAATGGGATCGACTCCTTAATTTCTCTTTCTTCTGTCTTGTTGTTGGTGTATAGGAATGCCACTGATTTCTGTGCATTTATTTTATATCCTGCCATTTGACTGAATTCCTGTATGAGTTTTAGCAGTTTTGGGGTGGAGTCTTTTTGGTTTTCCACATAAAGGATCATATCATCTGCAAAGAGTGAGAGTTTGACTTCTTCTTTGCCTATTTGGATTCCTTTTATTTCTTTTTGTTGTCTGATTGCTATAGCTAGGACTTCTAAAACTATGTTGAATAGCAGCGGTGATAGTGGACATCCCTGCCATGTTCCTGACCTTAGGGGGAAAGCTCTCAGTTTTTCCCCACTGAGAATGAGATTCGCTGTGGGTTTTTCATAGATGGCTTTTATGATATTGAGGTATGTACCCTCCATCCCTATACTCTGAAGAGTTTTGATCATGAAAGGATGCTGTACTTTGTTAAATGCTTTTTCTGCATCTATTGAGAGGATCATATGGTTCTTGTTCTTTCCTTTATTAATGTATTATATCACATTGATTGATTTATGGATGTTGAACCAACCTCGCATCCCAGGAATAAATCCCACTTGGACGTGGTGAATAATCCTTTTAATGTACTGTTGGATCCTATGGCTAGTATTTTGGTGAGAATTTTTGCATCCATGTTCATCAAGGATATTGGTCTGTAATTTTCCTTTTTGATGGGGTCTTTGTCTGGTTTGGGGATCAAGGTAATGGTGGCCTCATAAAGTGAGTTTGGAAGTTTTCCTTCCATTTCTATTTTTTGGAACAGTTTCAGAAGAATAGGTATTAATTCTTTAAATGTTTGGTAGAATTCCCTTGGGAAGCCATCTGGCCCTGGCTCTTGTTTGTTCGGAGATTTTTGATGACTGCTTCAATTTCCTTGCTGGTTATAGGTCTGTTCAGGTTTTCTATTTCTTCCTGGTTCAGTTTTGGTAGTTGATACATCTCTAGGAATGCATCCATTTCTTCCAGGTTATCTAATTTGCTGGCATAGAGTTGCTCATAATATGTTCTTATAATTATTTGTATTTCTTTGGTGTTGGCTGTGATCTCTCCTCTTTCATTCATGATTTTATTTATTTGGGTCATTTCTCTTTTCTTTTTGATAAGTCTGGCCAGAGGTTTATCAATCTTGTTAATTCTTTCAAAGAACCAGCTCCTAGTTTTGTTGTGCTCTACTGTTCTTTTGGTTTCTATTTCATTGATTTCTGCTCTGATCTTTATTATTTCTCTTCTCCTGCTGGGTTCAGGCTTTATTTGCTGTTCTTTCCCCAGCTCCTTTAGGTGTAGGGTTAGGTTGTGTATTTGAGACCTTTCTTGTTTCTTGAGAAAGGCTTGTATTGCTATATACTTTCCTCTTTGGACTGCCTTTGGTGCATCCCAAAGATTTTGAACAGTTGTGTTTTACTATTTTATGTCAAGGTGTTGCTGTATTTTTATTGATTTTGAGGGGGGTTCTCTGTGCCTCCTGGATTTTGATGCCTGTTTCCTTCCCCAAATTAGGGAAGTTCTCTGCTATAATTTGCTCCAATATACCTTCTGCCCCTCTCTCTCTTTCTTCTTCTGGGATCCCAGTTATTCTAATATTGTTTTGTCTTATGGTATCACTTATGTCTCAAACTCTGCCCTCGTGATCCAGTAGTTGTTTATCTTTCTTTTTCTCAGGTTCTTTATTTTCCATCATTTGGTCTTCTATATCACTGATTCTCTCTTCTGTCTCATTTATCCTAGCAGTTAGAGCCTCCATTTTTGGTTGCACCTCATTAATAGCCTTTTTGATTTTGACTTGGTTAGATTTTAGTTCTTTTATTTCTCCAGAAAGGATTTCTCTAATAACTTCCATGCTTTTTTCAAGCCCAGCTAGTATCTTTAAAATCATCATTCTGAACTCTAGTTCTGACATCTTACTAATGTCTGTATTGATTAGGTCCCTGGCAGTCGGTATTGCCTCTTGTTCTTTTTTTTTTTTTTTAAGATGATATTTTTCCATCTTGTCATTTTTTCCAGTGAATAGATGAATGAGAGAACAAAATGCTAACAGGTTAACAACGACCCCAGAAAAATATACAGTAAAGAAATCAGAAGAGACTAGGGGAAAAGAAAGGGAAAGAAAGAAAAAGATAAAAACAAACAAAACCAGAATATGATCAAATATGATCAGACTGGTGCATAGATCAGTGCCACACACTAGATTTTGGGCGTATTTTGGTCTGTTAGAAGAAAGTGCCTCCCAAAATTTTAAAGAAAGAAAAACTTATATATGTACAAAAATAAGGGTAGATACAGTGAAGGGATTGAATATGACTCTAAAGATGAAAATTATAAAAGATTTTATAAAAGGAATTGATAAGATCAGAAGTTGGTTGAAAAAAAGAAGAGGATTTTAAAAAAAAAAAAAGGAGAGAATATGATCAGGCAGGAGACTAGAACAAAGCCATACACTAGAGATTTAGGGTATATTTTGGTCTGTTAGGAAAACTGTATCCCAAAATTTTAAGGAGAGAACAACTTATATATATATATATATACCAAATATAAGGTTAACTACTATGAAGGGATAGAATATGACTCTAAAAATGAAAAATAAAAAAGATTTTTTAAAAAAGGGATTGATAAGGTATTGGTTGAAAAAGGGAAAAAGAAAAAGAAAAAAAGAAAATTAAAAAAATTAACCTTATAAGACTAAAGAATCATGGGAAAAAAACCATGAATTCTATGTGCAGTATTCCCCTAGCGCTGGAGTTCTGCCATTCTCATTGATCAGTAAACTTAGTCCTGGCTGGCTGTTCTTGCTGATCTTCTGGGGGAGGGGCCTGTTGCGGTGGTTCTAAGATGTCTTTGCCGGAGGCAGAATTGTCCCGCCCTTGCCAGGGGCTGGGCTAAGTAATCTGCTCAGGTTTGCTCTTGGGATCTTTTGTTCCATGCAAGCTTTCTGTACAACTTTGGAGGACAAGAGTGAAAATGGCACCCTCCCAATCTCCGCCCCAGAGGAACCGAGAACTCAGGGCCCCACTCCTCAGTGAGACCCCAGAGAAAAGCAATCAATCATTCCTGTCTCCCTGTTCTCCGGCCACATTCCCTGCTCACCCGGCCTATGACAGAGCATTTCTGACTCTGGCACACGACCCCCGTGTGGGGTCTCCAAACCCAGCAGATTCCTGCAGTGTGCTCCCACGCCACTCCTCCTGGGGCAGGAAGGGGAGTCTCCCTGGATCTGCCACTTGTTGGGTCCCTATTGGAAGAGCAGTGGCCAGACTGTGCCGCGGATCACGGTTTATGGCAACTCTGAGCTGAGAGCCCACTCCTCACCTCTGTCTTTGCAGCCGGCTTCTCTGCTCCGATACCTGAGAGCTCTGCTGCACTCAGGCACCCCCGGTTTTTCTGTGACCCCGAGGGTCCTGAGACCACACTGTCCCAGTGAGGGTTCCACCTCCCACTTAGCCACTGGAGCGACGTCCCTCAGCAGAGCCGACTTCTAAAATTTCCAATTTTGTGCTCTGGGGCTCTATCACTTGCCAGTAGCGGCTTATGGAGTCCCCCTCCCCCGCTGTGTATCTTCCCGAATATCGCCTCAGATTCACTTCTCCGTACATCCTACCTTCCAGAAAGTGGTCGTTTTTCTTTTCAGAGAGTTGCTGCTATTCTTTTCTTCGATCTCTTCTTGAGTTCATAGGTGTTCAGAATGGTTTGATCCCTATCTAACTGAAATCCTGGGACCAGACGAAATTTAGGTCTCCTACTCCTCTGCCATCTTGCTCCTCCCCCATAAATGGAAAATATTTTAAAAGAATACATGATTATGATCCCAATCTCCTCTTTGCTTCATTGCTCATTCCTTCCCCCAAAATAGAAGATTATCATACTGAGAACACTGGGATATAGCTGGTATATCAGATGTTATTTGTATATATTAGACCAGAAATATGCTGATCTAGGCCTCTGTTTCAGTTGTCAGGCTTTTTCTCATCAAGGAGATCATAGGCAGCTGAGTTGTACATCAGTGCTTTTTCTGATAAAGCAAAGCACACATTCAACGGGCACTTGCCTGACCCATACAACTTCACCCCCTGAGCTCCTGTCAGTTACAAAAGCACTACCTTTTCCCTGATCTCTCCATTCTCAAGTCTGGCCAGTACTTATTGGCATTTTTTTTTTTTAATTGCAAAGAGAAGGTGTGTTTCTTATTGATCCCACCACTTTGTCTGACTCAAAGAAACACATTTAGCAATAATAAAAACTAAACAGAATTTTGACCCAGTTATCTTTATACGTATGGCACAGTATCTGTTACATTGCATGTTGCAAGTCCCTACCTATTTTCTTAATTTGAATGATAGTTCAACCTAAAATTACATCTATTTCATAGGATGATGGTGAAAATTAATGAGTTGGTGTATGTAAAAGCTTTGGACAGTACCTGATGTACTGTAAGCACACTGAAACCATAGCTACTGTTGTTTTTCTTGCATTGTGTTTGCATAGTGCAGAGTATTCAAGACAAATGAATAATCCTATGGAAGATTTTTGTCTGAAGAGACTGACAACTATTTTTACCATTTTATCCCAATAAATGTCCTAAAATTTAGGGAGAACTTTAAAGAAAGATTCTTGGGACTTTACATTTTAAGATGTCAAGATAAGGACGTGTACCCCTTTTTCATCTCTGAACTTGGAGGATGAGAAGTATACATAAATTCTTCAATCAATCTAGGACACACTGTAACCACAGGCCCAATCTAAGAGGAGAGTTGTCCAATCAAGCTTAGACCAGACATGCCTGCTGCTGCAGGTGCAGACAGGACTGGAAGACCCCACAGAGTTCCAGACCATGTGCTTCACCCTGAGGGACAGGAACAACACCATTGTTAGGAACAATGACATCAGGGGACATGGGGTGCTGCGTGAAGTTCTCTGGACCCTGTTAGATATTACAGATTAGAGACAAAAGAATTTACAGACATCCCATCATTGAAGGGCTTATCCAGATATGAAGCCAACTAGTGAAGAGATGGAATTATGAAAAGTCATACACACACAATAAAGCAAACCTGACATGGCAGGGAGGGAAAGGGCATGAAAAATAAGCTGACATTGCCCAGAAAAGAAGGTGAAGAGGAAAATAAAATGGCACAGAAATGAAGGTCCCTTTGAGATATAAAAAGAGGAGACTGCTACACAATTGAATAAATAGTAAGTACCAGAGAGGACAAGGCAGAGAAAAACAACAAAATAACTGAAAATGAATAAGAAGTTAAAAATGCATAAAATGAGAGATGTGGCCCCCACAAAGATGAGAGTTAAAAAAATAACAGATGTTTTAATGTATAATTGAGAAAACTGTTTAGAAATGGAGAAAATTTGAATCCAAGTTTGAAGGAAGGAATACACCAAGTCTTCAGAACAATTAATACAAAATGATAAGTTTCAAGATATTTCATGGTAAACTGTTACAATTTTGAAGATGTATTTGTGTGACAGACAGACATAGAGAGAGAGATTCTTGCATATCCAGGAAGAAATAAAAATAGGCGATTCTCAACATCTACATACAAAAAACTCCCTGCTGTAAGATGGGGACCTAGAAAATCTAAGACAAACTACCATAGAGTGAATAAAGAAAATTTTCAACTAGATACTCCACAAAAAAGCACTAGTATTACTAAGAAATTAGTGAGAAAACTAGTCTAAGCCAAAAAACAATATCTCCTCCTTTTCTAGTCTTCTAGAAACTTGGGTTGTTCCTGTAGTCTGAAGCATTTTGTTAGGTATCATAGTTAATTGTGAGGCTTGACTTCCTTTTCCACACCTGAGCTCCCTTCTCAGGCTACCTTATTCATGCTGACCCCTCTTCCTTGGAATTCCTTGAATTCCTGAATTGATTTATTTTTGTGATTGCAGAAATCTGGGGCTCTAAAAAATTGCTGATAATTCAAGAAACCTGCCAAAACCTAGGCTTTTACGAAAAAGAAAACATGAAAAAAAATCAATATTAAATTATATAAAAATGAAATATAATGTTACTAGCCAAAGTTTATTTTGTCCACTAACCAAGGCTACAGCCCCATGGTAAACATTTTGACATTATATTCTGGAGTTCTATGACTTGCCTCCCTAATTAATTGCATTTCATGAAAAATAAAACTTTGGGATAAACAAAAAAGTTTAAAAAAAAATCAGTTATTCAGATCATGATTTTATGTGATAAAAAGTATTCCTTTGTGTGTGAGCCTAAGGGGTGTGGAATAATGAAGCAGTCAGATAAGGCAGGAATTTATTCCAGGTCTGGTTGAAGCATAAATTGGGCCGAGATGATGTTCCAAGGAGTCAGGCTATTTTTTTAAGAAATAAAGATTCCGACCAGCCTTTGGGCCAGTTTCTCTCCACGCTGAGTGTCTCTTGCTGGTGTCTGTAATTTGTGACATTCATGTAACTTTCCACAAAGTAAGATTTTTCAAAAAGACTGTCGGAACCCTGAGTTTCTATGAATGGTAAGTCACAATATGGAGGAGAGAACATTAGCTCAGGTCCCTTCGTCTACTTTCTAGCTTTGTGAGGTAAGGATTTTCAAGGGCTAACTATAAAGAGAGAACAGGTCTTAAACCTGATCTAATTGTTCTCTCCATACAAGAGGACTATGATTTCATTATACACTATATAAACAGGCAACGGAAGGAGACAAAAAGAGATTGGAAGAAGAGCAAGGGAAAGAAGGAAGGAAGGTGGGACAGAAGGAGGGAAGGAAGGAAGGAAGGAAGGAAGGAAGGAAGGAAGGAAGGAAGGAAGGAAGGAAGGGAAAAGATGCTCAGGATCCCAATTGAGCATGTGCATTTTGATATGATCTTGCAAAGAGAAAATTAAATAAAAGATGCTGGAAGCATCCAATCACATCGGTATAGCTGCCTAGGGCTGACTTCTATGAATCAATTGTACAAAACGTAGTCCTTGCAATATCATCTTCCTCAATTAATATTTATTGAGCAGCTCCTTAGGTACATGACACATGAACAGATATGATTAACTTCCTGTTCTCTACGTGTCTCTCTAGAAAATGAAGCTAGTACAACCTTCAAAATATCTGCCTGAGGGGGAAAAAATGAACTTGCTTTAACAATCTGAACAAACATTATTTCAAGAACTAATTTTCCACTTATCTGGCTCTTACCTTCCATGTTTTCAATATCCTGTGATGTCTTGTAGCGATTTAACATTGAGAGTCACTGAGTACAAACTGGCACAGTCTAGAGCAGGCTTTGTGTCCATTTCATTTGCTATTATATTTCAAAATTCTCTCTAATAGCAATTAACTTAATTCAGGCAAAATAGCTATTTTTGCTCCAATTAACAGAAAATACAAATTTTAAATGACTTATTTTGGGTCTCCTACTTTGGGCTTCAAACTTTCCGATATTAATGCCTATATTAATAAGGACACCTGTTTTCTCAAAAATATATTGCATGCTACACAGTAGCTTTGTTATCTTTGTTATCTATAGACAATATTCCTTCTGCAAGTTGAAAAAGAAAAAGGTAAAGGAGTATATCTAACAACTTTCTGACTGCTAGGTCTTGTGCTAAACATGCTGCATTCATTACTATATGAACAAACCTGTGGGGTGGGGTCAGTGTTCATATACTTATTATTTTTAACAATACCATTGGCTATTCTCCGTGCTGTACCTTTCATCCCCATGAGTTATTCATTCCATAACTGGAATCCTGTACCTCCCACTCCCCATCACCCATTTGCCCATATCCCTCACCCTCTTCCCCTTGGCAACCATCAGTTTGTTCTCTTTACTTATGAGTCTGTTTCTGCTTTTTGTTTTGTTGTTTTTTGATTCCACATATAAGTGAAATCATATGGTATTTGTCTTTCTCTGACTTATTTCACTTAGCATAATACCTTTTAGGTCTTGTCACAGAATGGCAAGATTTCATTATTTTTATAGCTGAATAATATTCTATTGCATATATATACCACGTCTTCTTTATCCATTTATCTATTGATGGACACTTACTTTTATTTCAAATGAAGCAGCTGATGCTTACAAACTATAAAGTTGCCTATTAAGTGATAGAGCTGGGATTAGAACCAGGCCATCAGACTCCAGTACCTATGATCTGAACTACTTGAATACACTTGCCCTTTTTCTTTTGTGAAAGCTGCTAAATTAGGTTTATGCATCCTCTAGATTTGTGCATTGTTTCAGTTGACTGTTTTCTATGTTTTAATTG
This sequence comes from Neomonachus schauinslandi, assembly GCF_002201575.2. Classification (NCBI taxonomy): domain Eukaryota; kingdom Metazoa; phylum Chordata; class Mammalia; order Carnivora; family Phocidae; genus Neomonachus; species Neomonachus schauinslandi. The sequence goes on along the minus strand of NC_058412.1, from coordinate 27,807,034 downwards.
CTGGGTCATATGAACCATAGAGGTCACATTTTCTAAATATTTTTATAAATACATTTTTTAAAAGATATAAATCACTGTAGAAACATTTTTAATTCTTATTGTAGATTTGATTTCAACCTAATTGAACAAACACATTGTGCAAGAAATACAGGTCTATGAGATCTAAGAGGTAAACATGACAGACTCTGAGTCTGAAGGATATGTGATAGATTACTGCAAAGTCTTGGTAGACAAATCTAACTGGAAATTGAAATGTGGTTCTTTTTCTAATTCATTTGTTATATTTATAAATGTGAATTATATAGATAAATATCAATGGCAGGTAGAGTTACATAAACATCACATAAAAAAATGAAACTATCTTCTTTTCTATCAATAATACTTTACCAATTTCATACAGAGCTCCCAGTATATCGCAGTAAAAAGTTTTGAGAATTCCTTGTATCTTTTTACAACCCAGGACACTCTAAAATACAGGGCTATAACATTTTATAACCTTTCTTATTGTAACACCGTGTTATTTCTCTCATAATATTGTTGGTTGCAAAATTTGAAGGAGAAAATTTTACAGGCACTTTTCAAGGCAATTGTAGATTAACACTTTCATTATTAAGTTCTTCAGTGCTTGCTTATTTGTAGGTTTTATTAATTGATAATAGTACTAGTGATTTTCTATCTAGTTTTGCCATTATAAATACTAATGCTGCAATTTTTCACAAAATATCTAAAACAGAAAACCAAAAGAAGAGTATCTTGTGGTATAAGGAAATGGAGGGTTGGATTTGGGGTTACTGGCAGACAGTTTTACCATGCAAATTACATGATGAGGTTGGCATATATTGAACTTTGCCCTGGGACTCATAAATTATTTTTGTGGCTTCATTCTCCTACACTTGCAAGCTTCTCTGTTGTAAAAATTCTTCCTAAGAAAAAGGATCATTATATTATAGTTTCTCAAATTGCCTTCATAATTATGAGTATTATATAACTTATAAATAACACCTGACTAAATACTTCATTTTTCTTCATTTAACATTTATTGTACTCTACTATGTGCTATGTACTGTGCTAGATACCTTATGTATAAGGATAAATGGGATCAGAACTATGCTTGTCTCATTATACTGAGAGTCTAGTGACATCTCCAGATGAGTAAGTAGGAAATAATAATATAAAGCAGTGAGGTCTACTGGTGGGTAATAGAGAATACCATGGGAGGACATGTAAGGGAGAAGCACTTCAATATTTACCATGTGTGCTTGAGTATGCTTAACAGTGATAATCAAGGAAGCCTACTCATACAAGCTGAGATGTTAACAATACACCTGTTTAGCCAAATACATGGTGGAGGAGAAGGAGGAGGATAATGCTTTGCTCAGAGAATGACTCGTGAAGAGGCTGAGTATTGGGAGGCTACAGATGTTCAGGACATTGGGAGTAATTGAATTTAACTTGTGCAGAGTAAACAAGAGGAGTGGCTGGTAGCTGCTGAGGAGGTATAGGTGTGAGAGAGCCAAGCAATGAAGGGTCCTGTAACCCTTGTTAAGGAGGGTGAACACTGGGGCAATTGGAGATCCATTAATGTAAACACATGGGAGATATGATATTTGTGTTTTAGATTGCTTTGGCAATAATGGAGAAATGATAGAGGTAGAGGCAGGAGAGGAAAGCAAGGAAGTCAGTAAGAACCTGTTGCAACAATTGAGTCCAGAGCAAAGTGATTTGAACTAATGGTGTGGCGGTAGATTACCTCCCCATATAATACACACACACACACACACACACACGCACACGTACATGTGTATCCCAAGTTTATTGTTATATTTGTGTCACTGTTTATCCTCCATTAAATCATGAGGTCCCAGGAGCCATGAGCTCTGCTTTCTACCAGCATTGTAAAGTCTTGATAGCTCATCAAGTCTTCGAACATAGAGAAAAAAAAACAAAAATAATACAATGAAGATACAGTCATATTTGTTTTTCTAAATATTTTGTTCTGCTACATTGTAGAATTCTCAGGAGATATTTATCAATAACAAACTACTTAAACTCCTTGGAATTAAAGATATGATACAATGTATTTTAAAAAAAAAAATCACTCCAAAAGTTTCCAGGAACACAGCTATTGGTTTAGAAAAGAAAGCTACTGTAGAGTATTTGGTACAAAGTTATGGTAAGTATAATATTAATAAACTTCACTGGGCTGAAAGATACTTTTTTCAAGAAAGAATTTGAGCACTGAAAGGAAAGGAATGAAAGAGGAAAAGAATAGTATCCCTTCTTGGTCATTCATCATTTTGGTTAGTAAAAATCATCTAAGGCCACGTGTCTCCCTTTATCCTTTACTTTTACTTTGTTATATATAATCTTCATTATTTTTTATGGCAACATGTCAGTTACCAATCGACAACCAAAAGTAATATAGTAATGTTTTGTAACATGATCTAATTTTCTTTCGGGAACTCAACCTATTTTCAAATGTATGATAATGTTCCCACTTCAGAAGGCAAGCTATTAACTAAATTATCAAAACCTTGAGAGCTGACAAAAATGGAGATCACCATTAATCAAGTGCATTTCCAACCTAGCCTTGTAGGGAAACTGATTTGTGGCCATAATTTCCTAGGTTTGATCTAGAACTTAATAAGAGTAGATGGAAATCACAATAAATCAAAGGAATCCTACACAACTAAAAGTAGTAAGGAGTAATTATAATAGTTGTCATATTTTTCTGTTTAAATTATCCTAAGTAAAAATAGTTAATAAAACTCAAAATGGAGGAACTAGCAGCAATCCTTCCTTGGGAAGTTATTTTACTTTCTTTTGATGATGACAACAGGTTCATTACAAGGTGGACCCTTTTGATTGATAAAATGGTGTCTCACAGATAACAATTGGTTTTGAAATATTTTTGACATGTTTTTCTTCCTTTTATTTTACTTGAACACCTCTTTGTGACTCAGTATAAGATTTGTCCTTGGGCCATTTTGTTTTTTTGGTATATGTCCATGTTATTTCTAGTCTCTACAATTTGCTTAGACATCACTACTCCTGAAGATAGATTTCCAGACAACAGATTCTCTGAAAAATCCCAATGCCACTTCCTTCCTGTCCTACTGGCCAGGACATGCCCTGCTAAATTCTACTGTCATGTTCCCTGGTGGTGGAAATGCCAGACCACAACACTTACTCCAGTGTCCTGTGAAGGACTCTAAAGCAGATGCAGCTCCAAAAGCATTGACATGATGTCAGAGATGCCCATGGCATGAAATTAAAAGAAAAGGAAGAAGAAAAAGTTCTAGTGCATACGATTTTCTCTAACAGTTTAGTCTTTGAATTCAATGTGCATTTCTTCCTCCTTCATACCATATGTTTCAAAGATTAAAGTATTTTATGCAAGCAGTTAGTATATCACCTGACTAGCATTTTATATGCATTAGTTGGTGGTTTCACAACACAGCTAAGGAGGGATTAGTTAGATACAAGGAGAGAAATAACAGAATACTAGGAATCAACACTGAAATAGTTCTCTTTTTTTTTTAAGATTTTATTTATTTATTTGAGAGAGAGAGAGAGAGCATGAGAGGGGAGAGGGTCAGAGGGAAAAGCAGACTCCCCACCGAGCAGGGAGCCCAATGTGGGACTCGATCCCGGGACTCCAGGATCATGACCTGAGCCGAAGGCAGTCATTTAACCACTGAGCCGCTCAGGCGCCCAGCACTGAAATAGTTCTTGAGCATGTGTTCAACTCAAGCAGTGTATGGGTCTCGGCTTCTGCGGGGGGGGGGGTGGGGGGGCAGTCCGTGACTGTGGAGAGAAGGTTCAGTATACCATGAATCAGTAGTGACTATTATAAAATATGTAGCTGTGTAAAAACACATCCAATTCTGTTTTTCCTCAAGGAATGCAATGAAATTCTTCCTTGTATGGAGAGAAGACATGTTGCTAGATTACTCAGAACTAACATCATGGATTGGAGATTCTCCTTACATGTCAAGCATTACCATGTATCTAAGACACAGAAACTGAACAACAGCTCAAGGAGACTCATGCTTTCAGTCTGCAAACCTTTCACATAAATTATTGAGTGTTGACAGCTTCCTATGGTATAAGACATAAAAATCTATAGTTGAGTAAAAAACTATGAGAAATGTATGTTCAAAACCTTAAAATATTAAGCCTCATACAAAATGGATAGTACTTCACATATATTGCTTGAAAAGGAAATGAGATGTGTCATCTCCTATATATAGGTAGTTACAAGTAGTTTGAATAGAAATACGGTTTCAAAACTTGAGCTACTCATACTGAACCAAATCAACGACCATAACCTCATTGACGATATTAGACTAGAACTCATTAAAAAACACCCAATATAAGTGATCTCAAATATCCAATATGTATTTAGACAAGACACTTCATAAAATATTTAATCAAAAAAAAAAAAAAACAACTTGAGAATGGTAACTGGATGCAGGAACTACAGTTGTTTTCCTTGTTTAATATCTCTATCACATTTTATTTTTCCCATGAATAGGAAGATACAGCTGGGAAGAAAGGAAAAGCTAGAAAGAAGATAAATATATTTAGTTAACTATACAATAATGGAGTCATAACTCAGAATTCTAGGGTTCCTACCTTTTAAAAAAATAAATCTTGATTTAGGGTTAATTTTTGCCACTAGTTATGAGCAAGTAAATTGCTATGAAGCATTTGTCATGCTATGCCACGTGGTTGTTTTAGTGAGCTGGAGCATGCAAGGATGTCAGACTTTACCTGACAATGTGAGACCAGAGAATAATGGATGTTTGGAAAGAAGGAGAGTTAAAAGATGAAGCAACATGAAGTAAGTGACAGGAAGGAAGTGGGGGAGGCTGTATCATGTAGTAACTAACCCAGAGTAGTCATTCTGTAGATGAAAAACTAACAGAAGGGAAGGAAATATGTGTGATAATTTATTTAAATCTTGATGTGGAAAGAATGCTTTATTCTTGCAATTTCTCCTCATCCTCCTAACTTTTCTAAGGATGTCCCCCATCCCAAATGCAAATATGCCAATTATTTCCTTCTGTATCCCTTGCATTGATACCCTCTTTATCTTTTTTTTTTTTTTTTAAGTTTCCATATTTCTCCAGTGCTGTGCAGATAGCTTAGTGCCGGAATGAGTCAAAGTCTGTGTTACCATTATAGTGGTGAAAATATTTTCGGCTCCTTTCTCTAGAAGTTTTAAGCTAGCTGTAGACATTTCCACCCTCAGTAGAATTCTCTTTGTCTCTAAACAATAGCAGGAAGGCTAGTATTCGGTTAGTTGCACAGAGCAGAATTGTCTTGCAAAGGCAATGAGCAATGAAAAGCTGATACAGGCTAAAACTTGGGAGTCCACCAGAAGAGGAAAAAATATCTTTTAAAAAGGAAGGGAAGACAATTTCATCTGTCTGATAAATCAAAAAGGCATAAAATATGTGTTATTTATTTTGCAAGCAGAGGTCAAAAGCCCACTATTTTTCACGGGAAAACATATCATCCTTCCATTTCAACTAACCTTATAAAGCAGTCAATAAATATTTTTGAAAAATATTTCTGGCAGCTGCAAAAGTAAGCCTTATTTTAAAGGAAGTTTTTTATTAAGATAAACAGAGACCTGTGCTGAGTAAGGTTAGTGCTTACTCGAATTCCAAGTCAAGAATCTGAAAGATGAAGTTCTTGAAAAAGTAGCTTGAAGGCTGACCTGAAGACCCCTGCTTACCTCCTCTAAGACACTGCACAGGTATCTAGAAAAAACACACGCCTATGTTTTTCTCCTTTACTACTCACAAAGAACATTTCACTTCAGACACTGAATACCCAATATGTCAGGGGATTTCCCCACACCAAGCAATTCTTTGTGACACCAGCTGTGACTCTATCCTATAATTCAGTTCAGCTCTGACACAATCTACCTCGAGTTAACATCAGATCCCACAAGTTACAGGCTTAGTTCTGTAAGACTGCTCCCACTTCAGATACTGAGCACAAGTCCCAGATTGTCACCAGTGCTTTAGACAAACTGGCTATATGTATATTAGGGTTCCCACAACACTCTCCTTGGTTTAAATAATTGGCTAAAATCACTCAAAGAATTCAGGGAAATTCTTGCTTAATTTTACTAGTTTATTATAAGGGTATGACAACAGATCCAAATGAACAGCCAGATGAAGAGATACATAGGGCAAAGTATGTGGGAAGTAGCTTCCATGCCTTCTCTGTGAACACTTCCACATGTTTGCCAACCAGAAGCTCTTTGAAGCCTGTACTTTTGGGAATTTAATGGAAACTTCTCTATGCAGACATGATCGACCATTAACTCAGTCTCTAGTCTCTTCTTCCTGGATGATGTGTGGTTGGGTGGAAAGTCCCAAGGTTCTAATCATGGCTTGGTCTTTTTGGGGACTAGCCCCCATTATGAAACTGCCCAGGAGCCCACCAAGAATCACCTCATTAGACCAAAAGACACTACTGTCACACCTGAAATTTCAAGGGACTAAGGAACCCTGTGTCAGGAGCCAGGGTCAAAGACCAAATATTGGGGCGCCTGGGTGGCTCAGTCGGTAAGCGTCTGCCTTTGGCTCAGGTCATGATCCCAGGGTCCTGGGATCAAGCCCCACATCGGGCTCCCTGCTCAGCGGGACGCCTGCTTCTCCTTCTCTCACTCCCCTTGCTTGTGTTCCCTCTCTCGCTGTGTCTCTCTCTATCAAATAAATAAATAAAATCTTAAAAAAAAAAGACCAAATATTAAAACAAAAGATGCTCCTACCATTCTTATCACTTAGGAAATTACAAGGATTTTAAGCCCTCTATGCAGGAACTGGGAGCAGATAACTGTCTGTCTGTCTATCCATCTATCTATTCCTATCATTTCCTATATATATTCATATATATGTATATATATGTATATATACCTATTGTTTCACAACAAGAAATGTTTAGAAATATTTCAAAGACCAAGGCCAGTCTCCTGAAGCAAAGCCTAAGTTTTCTTTTTTTCCCCTTTGAGATACTCAAGATAAAATTTTTATATATTATAGCATTCTGTAAATAATGTATGTCTAGCCTTTAATTTATCCCTAGGCAGAATTGTTGCAGAATATTGTGATTCTAAAACTAGCAATGTGGAAAACTGACACAATATTAATTTTAAGCTAATCTAATTGAAGATCTAATTATCACAATACTCATACAGGGAAGTTTTTTGTAACAAGGTGTTATGATGCCAATGTTATCATTAGTTGAGAATGTTTCAAAATTTCTTTGGGAAAATAAAAATAAATTGAAGAACTTGGTATATAAACAGGAAAGAAATAAATCTCAAAAATTAAATATGTTTTTTTTAATAGCACCACAAAAAGCAGAAACAGTAATGTCACAAGTTAAAATCTTATTCTTTTTTTTTTTTTTTTTAATTTTTTTTTATTCTTATGTTAATCCCCATACATTACATCATTAGTTTTAGATGAAGTGTTCCATGATTCATTGTTTGTGCATAACACCCAGTGCTCCATGCAGAACGTGCCCTCCTCAGTACCCACCACCAGGCTAACCCATCCTCCCACCCCCCTCCCCTCTAGAACCCTGTTTGTTTTTCAGAGTCCATCGTCTCTCATGGTTCGTCTACCCCTCCGTAAAATCTTATTCTTAATAAAAATTCTAAAACTCTTGAAGAAAACATTTGACGATCTTTTACACAAGTGAACATGCTTATTCTAATTTTCAATGAATGTATGTTTCAGGACCACGTCTGTGAGTGACCCCTATTTGTAGAACATTTGAAACACAATTTCATAATTAAGATACTCACCATAGAAAACTATAGAATGAGTTTTGATGACTGCAATAAATTCAGAAAAGAAAATGGGATCTAGAATAACTAATTTGTTCTGCATTAATGCCACCATTATACACTGACCATTTAAGCAAGGTTTCGTATTAGAGATTTAAGATTTAAAACACATTGGAAATACTTTGTAGACATTTCTTTAAGGATAAAAACCAGAATTAACAGAGGTCCTTAAACAAATATTGACTGTTTCATAATAAAAAGAAGCTATTATTGTTTCTATAGATGGACGAGACTATGAGAGTTATTTCAGGAACTCATTTAAAAAAGGCTTGAAAGGTTCAGTAGAGATTGCAGACAGGAGATATTGAAAGCCAGACTGCTGGTCTGCATAAAACTGATTTGAGTTCGTTGTAAATACTGTATGTGTATGTAAATTCTTTAGCTGATGGCCATATATATATATATATATATATATATATATATATATATATATATA